>NC_084557.2:35190691-35238191 GCF_033978685.3 Nerophis lumbriciformis | reverse complement strand
AGTAATAAACTAAAGTCTTTGGAGGCTTTTTTGCAAAGAGAAACAGGCCAGGGCTCCCACTAATTCAGCGTTATGGTGAGTTGTATCTGCCCCATGTGGAAAGCCAGTCAGTGAAAATAATATGTCCATTAAACCGGTCTCCGGTTCAAAAAAGTTGGGGGACCCCTGGTCTAGATAATATGAATTAGTTAAGCTTTGGTGTAAATTTTGCGCCAGAGTCACTTTTATTACCTGTTTTTTGAGTCTTTCTGCAAGATATTCATTTCTGGAGGTGTTCCCAGATTGCAAATAAAACCACACCTCACCCTCTCTAAAAGTATTCAAATTATCTTTTGAAAATGTACACATTTTAAATACATATCTTAAAGTCACTACCGCTATGTTCTTTCCAGACACAAAGTAAACATCATAAACAGCATATAGATTCTCCCGGTGACATTAGGTACACTGCATGTCTCACGTCCATGTTATTATGGACATGCCACGATTAGATGAAAATAATACTTGATCCTACTTTTTTTGTTTCCTTGTAGCTTAAAGCAAAGGGTGATGAGCCCTCTTGCTGAGAGCCTGACTTAATTTCCAAAAAGGTATGTCTACCTCGCTGTGACGTCACAACTTAGCCGACTGCAAATTCCCACGAACAGATGTATCCAAAACTGCGTGCAAGCTGACGCCAAAATGCATGAACCTAATGATTTGATGTTTAACACGAGTGTCCAACGTTGTAAAAACATTTATACGTCAAAAAAGACAAAATTCATCATAGGTCCCCTTTAAGTTTGTATTTAAGAAAATACAAAGTTGGATGGCGTTAAGAAATGTACTCACTATTTCTTGCAAAACACCAGAATTCTATTAAAATGGCATCACATATAATAAAGTCTGACTGTTTTTTTTATTCTCCCTTTTTAGGCCAAGCATGAAGCTGGTAAAGTTCAAAAAGGGTGAAAGTGTGGGGCTGCGGCTGGCGGGAGGGAATGACGTGGGCATCTTTGTTGCTGGAGTGCTGGAGGATAGCCCAGCTGCAAAGGAGGGCCTGGAAGAGGGTGACCAAATTCTCAGGGTAGGTTCTGTGTTGCTGTTTTTAAGCAGAATTAGTCTTTTTTGGAATTATCAGGAAAATAATGTTTTACGAGATTAAAAAGTTCTTCTTTTTCTTAATGTGAATAATAAGGAGCTGAGTGGCGATGTTTTATTGCGTATGCACGCACCTCCCCTTTTTTTAAATTCTTGCTTGTACACAATGCTCGCTTCAGAATTCCTGTACCTCTGGGCTGGTCTCTTAGCAATGACCTGAAGGAGCACACACACAAAAACTGTTTCCTTTCACTGTTTGCACCATTTCCTCACAGCAATATATCTCTTTTGTTACACCTCCTTTCTTTAAGGAATGACTTGAATTCTTATACACCAGTAAAACATGCAGTTTCCCAGGCAGCGCTAAGAGAACAAGTAGAACTACCACAGGACAACCTTCAATTAAAGTTTTATACATGCCACCAATAATCTTAAAAGTTAGTTCAAAAAGACTAAAAAAAGCTGCAAGTTATTCTGTGACAAAGCATTCGAAATAATTTAGTTTGATCAAATTGCAGGTAAACAATGTTGATTTTGCAAACATAATTCGAGAGGAGGCAGTGCTATTCCTCCTGGACCTTCCTAAAGGTGAAGAGGTAACCATATTGGCTCAAAAGAAGAAAGATGGTTAGTAACTAAATAATGATAAAGAAACGCAATAAAAGACCAGTTAATTCGATCTTATTGCTGATAAGCTCATTTCCTCTTCAGTCTATAGACGGATCGTGGAGTCTGATGTGGGCGACTCCTTCTACATCCGCACCCACTTTGAGTATGAGAAAGAATCTCCATACGGGTTAAGCTTTAACAAGGGCGAGGTGTTCCGTGTGGTGGACACCCTCTACAATGGCAAGCTGGGTTCCTGGCTCGCTATTCGCATTGGCAAGAACCATCAGGAGGTGGAGAGGGGCATCATCCCCAACAAAAACAGGTGAGTGTAGTTTTTTTTCTGTCGCTTTATCGTTGTCTGTGTCTGAAAATAAACTACATCTCCCAGAATCCTCTGTTTGTACTCATAGTCCATAAGAGGATTTTTTTTTGACATTTCCTGAAAATGTCATCAAAATCTGTCCACAACTATTTGAGTTATGTTGCTAACAAACAAACCCTGGCGAAAACATAACATCTTTAGTGGAGGTAAGAAAGTCTGCGTTCTGCAAAGCAAAGCGCGCCCCTTTCGTTTCGAGCGTTTCCAAGGCGACAAAGAGTTCATGTTCATGTCGCACCACATTGAGGGAAATCCCCCCAAAAAAGTGTTTCATCGCGGGAAATACAAGTAAACTACAAAACTACGTAAAGATTCAATCTTCAATCCAGCCATTCATTTTCTACCGCGTGTTTCTCCCGCTGTTGCGGTGGGCTGGAGTCTATCCAACTGCACTCGGGCGAAAGGCAGGGTCCACCCTGAACAAGTCGCCACCTCATAAACTGCCACCCAGAAAATATGTTTGAAGCGAAATGTAGTATGTGAGTTATTTACATTATTAAAAGCTATATTGTTCGTTAACTTTTCTGAGAAACATCATTTTCCAGACTGATATAAAAAAATGTCCACTGCAGAGGACACTGCTTCTCAAAGTAAAAGTTGAAAGACACTAAAGTGAACATTATTGTTTTCACTTGTTACACGCAATATTTACATGCATCCATCCATTTTCTACCGCTTGTCCCTTTCGGGGTTACGGGGGGTGCTGGAGCCTATATCAGCTGCACACGGGCGGAAGTCCTGAGTTCAATCCCGGGCTCCCTGTGTGGAGTTTGCATGTTCTCCCCATGACTGCGTGCGTTCCCTCCGGGTACTCCGGCTTCCTCCCACCTCCAAAGACATGCACCTGGGGATAAGTTGATTGGCAACACTAAATTGGCCCTAGTGTGTGAATGTGAGTGTGAATGTTGTCTGTCTATCTGTGTTGGCCTTGCGATGAGTTGGCGACTTGTCCAGGGTGAACCCCGCCTTCCGCCCGTGTGCAGCTGAGATAGGCTGAGTGTCACTTCAAAGACAACAACTGTAAGGATTTTTTAAATATTTTCTTGAAACAGTAGTTGTTCCTTCACAAGTATTTGCACTTAAAAATACATGTTTGTAATAATAATTATGATTAGAAGAAAATGGATGGATGGATAGAACATTTGAGTGTACACTTTATCCTAAACAGTCCTGCCACTTCATTGTATACACTGTACTATAAATACTGTAAAACAAGTGTTATTTTTTGTGGACATATACCACGATAATATCGTACCATGAGATTTTGATTCCGTTACATCCCTATAATTTAGTATTAAATTAATGGACCATTGGGATTTCAGCCTTGTAATTTACTGTAAATGTGTCATTTTCTTGAAATGCTCTTCGTTGCCAACAGTACTGAGATTAGCAGTGCCAAGTTTATGACACATTCATTACCTTATGTGTCAAGTGTTCTGTCTTGTTGTGGTACGTTAACAGAGCAGAGCAGCTCTCCAGCGTGCAGTACACACTCCCCAAAACAGCTGGGGGCGACAGGGCGGACTTTTGGAGGTTCCGTGGTCTTCGCAGTTCAAAGAGGAACCTCAGGAAGAGCCGAGAAGATCTTTCCTCACAGCCAGTCCAGACAAAGTTCCCGGCATATGAGAGGGTTGTCCTGAGAGAAGGTGAAAAATCTGACCGTGCACTAGAAAAAATTGCATGCCTTTATTCCAAATCTGCCATTTATAATTTTGTCTTTGTAATTGTAGCTGGTTTCTTAAGACCTGTCGTCATATTTGGGCCTATCGCTGACGTTGCGCGAGAAAAGCTCTCCAGAGAAGAGCCAGATCTCTATGAGCTTGCAAGTATGTTTACGATTCATGCTTTGAACATAACCGCAACATAAACTTGATGGGTTATGTTTGAAATGTCATGCATTGCTCTGATTGTTTTCCAGAGAGTGAACCAAGAGATGCCGGAACAGACCAGCGGAGTTCAGGAATTATCCGTCTTCACACCATCAAACAAATCATTGACAGAGTAAGCACTCCACTTTTTGTTACATTCGAAAGGCTCCATAGATTTGTCTTCACCCCAACTCACATCCATTATTTATTTGTTCACTCATAAAAGGACAAACATGCTGTGCTGGACATCACCCCTAATGCTGTGGACAGACTGAACTATGCTCAGTGGTACCCAATAGTAGTCTTCCTAAATCCTGACAACAAGCAGGGTGTGAAAAACATGAGGACAAGACTTTGTCCAGAATCTAGGAAAAGCGCCAGAAAGCTCTATGAGCGAGCCATCAAACTGAGGAAAAATAATCATCACCTTTTTACCAGTGAGTGGTCACAAAGTAATATTAATTATCATACATTACTTAACAAAACAATTTTTTTTTGTAGCCACCATCAACATGAACAACATGAACGATGGTTGGTACGGGGCTCTTAAAGAAACAACCCAGCAGCAACAGAACCAGCTGGTGTGGGTGTCTGAGGGCAAGGTGAGCAACAACTTTCACTGTTTTTGTGCATCTGTAACAGAGAACTAATGCAATGTGAGTTGTGAGCCCAAAGATAAATGGTTTCTTCTCAGGCGGATGGCACCACGGAGGATGACTTGGATATCCACGACGACCGCCTGTCCTACCTGTCTGCACCAGGTAGTGAGTACTCCATGTACAGCACGGACAGCCGCCACACGTCCGACTACGAGGACACAGACACAGAGGGAGGAGCATACACAGATCAGGAGCTCGATGAGACGCTGAATGACGAGGTGGGTCTGCCCACGGAGCCTGCCATCACACGGTCTTCCGAACCCGTGAAGGAAGACCCACCTGTCATTCAGGACGCCCCTGGTTACCCTGGATACCAGCACCCAGTGCCACCAGACCCTTCTAATCGTATAGACCCCACTGGATATAAGTTGCCCTCTCCGCAGCAGGTAATAACAGTAGCCTGTTCTTTGTTGGCGTGTGTGGATAGAAAAACTCTAAACTTGAGCGGTTAGCTCATTGGTCATCTTGATAGTTGACTAAGGCCAAGTCCACATTAACAATGTTACATTTTTCTTTGCATTTTGTTCATTTTAAACAACATTGTTGGGGACATTGATTTTGGACAAATGTTTTTGGGACCCTGAAGTGGGTAAACAAAATAAAATAAAGACACTTGTGTGATTGTGGACCTAGCCTAAATGTCAAACATGTTTTAGAAGCTACTGGTATATTATCTGACAGAATCAAACATTTTCAAAAGCCTTTTCTTGCTGATTCGGTGAAGACCAAGGTGTTCGGGTGAGCTATTCTTGGTGTGCCCTTGGCAGGCTGTGTTTGTAAATGTCTTTTAACAATACTTCACAGCAAGATGAGGCTTCTCTGCCCAAGCCCCCGTTGCCTCCAGCGCCCTCTGCTGTTGAGCAGCCTGTACAGCTAGAGGGTATGCATCTAGAGGAGCCGCCTGCTGCAGCTGCAGCTTCTCAGGCTGACTCACTTAGAAGCCCCAGTCCTGCCCCTGAGCTTTTTCATCCCCCACCACCACCACACGAACCCCACTCATCTGGACCAACCGGTCCAGAAGCAAAGGTACCCGCTGTTTCAACCGCCCACTTGGACCGGGTCTGGGCCCCAGCCTGCTGTTTTAACTGCCTGTCTTCTCGCACATGCTTCCCACTTGCTCTCTGCATGAAATGCTCACACTGTGTGCCTCACTGAGCCCACCGTGTGCCTCTGGCTCCCAGAGAATGTGTGACGCTCTAGTCCACATGCATCACGGTAAACCTGGGAGACCAGAGGGTCTTGTACATATGAGTCTTTGGCCAGGGTGAAGACATCCACAACCAGCCCTAACTGTTGCCTCTTACTTCCTTTGCATGGCTCCAAATGTTTTTTGGGTTCCTTCAGCTTTAATTATCTTCTGTAGATGATAAAACGAGCACTTACATCGTATTAGTAGATGTGTTGTGTCGTAGTGCAGTAGTTTGACATTGCATTAGACGCAAACTGAATGTTGGTTGCATGATGAACGCTAACCTGCAGACAGTATTCTTGATAATGATTTCCCTCAAGCAATTCTCCCTATGGAAAATAACAACTCACCTCAACACACTGCATTGTGTTTATGTTCACTTGTTTTGTTCTGAGCAGATGCCAACAAATGAACCTTCTTCCATAGGAAGTGATGTGGCTATTGATTTGCTGTCTACAGGCTACACATCATATGTTTGAAATGAGGCCTTTCAGAAATGAAACTGTTTTCATTATAAAACATATATTAATAACTAATGAATGTGGATTGTAATCATTCTTGAAAGGCATCTTGTCAAACGGGCATTCAGAACATTTTTGAATAATGGACAAAGGTTTGCTTGTTTTTTTTGCACTCTGACAAATTGTCTCATGATTTGGAAAGTGTTACTTACTGTATATATGCTCGCTTCCATTAACTTTCACTTTGAAGTTTCACACCTTGTTCTATTTGGTGTTTAGGATATCGTCTCTCAACTACTTTATCTATCTTTGAACACAGTGTTTGATAAGCTTAGATTAATCGCAATTGATATTTAACAGAAGCATTCATTTAATACTGTCTCTTCACAGATGTACAAAAAAGATCTGTACAACATGGATGAACCTGTGAGAATTAACCATGGCATGAAGCAGTCTCTGAGCTACAGTCACCAGCCTTCATACCAGGACAAGCAGCCATACCGCGAATACGACCACCCGCCTTATTGTTACGATGGAGGCGGCTACGCAGAACCAAAGCCTCACAACGCTGACCCTCACCTGCACTACGAGAACCGTGTGCCTCAGTACAATGAACAGTGGTCTCCCTATGACCAGCAGACCTCTTCCTCCCAGCCCCCAGGATACCAACAGGGCCACCAGCAACCCACCGGCTATAACCCCCGGCCCCTATACGAGGATGGCCCAGGGAGAGACTACAGCCCGCCACAACCACGCTATGAAGAGCCCCTTCCTGTGGGGTATGATGGAAGATCACGGCACAGTAAACCTACGCCCATTCGTTATGATGAACCACCCCCACCACCACCCTCAGCAGGCTATGATGGCCGCTCTCCTTATGAGGCAGAAACTCACGGCTTCCCAATAAACTCACCGCGTTCACCAGAACTGCCAAAGCAGTACTATAGTGACCTGGGTCTAAGGCCTACCTACATTCCCGGGCCTCATCGGGGCTTTAAGGCAGGAATGCACGAGCCTGCAATGAACTCTGAGCCACCAGCACTCCCTCCTAAAACAGAGCCCCTCCCATCCCCAGGGGAGCCAGTCATCTCTCCAGGCACCAAAACCTTTCCACCTCTCCAACGGGAAGACCGGGATGAAGACCTAAACATGAAACCACAGTCGGTGCTCAACAGAGTGAAGATGTTTGAAAATAAACGCTCTGTTTCTATGGACAGAGCGAAAGAAGGAGATGCAACAGTTCTCAGGGTAATTTTCTCAGCTATCACCTCAGTGCAATGTTGAAGCAGCAACTGTAGAGCTCACTAACTGCAAAGGAATAATGATTATGAAAAACTTAAGATATCCTCTATTTCCTTTTAGCCTGCAGATGTTCCCAAGCCCTCAAGTGCACCTTGTCCAGTTCTCAAGGCCAATTCTCTCAGCAACCTGGAGCAAGAAAGGTCCACCTACAGGTGTGTAGTTGTCATTACAGCATCCTGAGGCGACAGTAAAGGGAAATGAAGGGCAACTTGGGGAAACCCATTCACACTTTCATTGTTGTTTGAGCTCCACCTAGTGGGGGCAACTGCAGGTGTACATACACCACAAATAGATATTTTCCTGCACATATATATGCATGGAAGTAGCATTTCAGGATGAGCAAAATCATGATCTATTTATTTTCATTCTTTTTTTTTAGGGCTCCTGAGCCACAGAGGCCTCACACAAAACCACTTGATGATGTCATGCGCTCCAATCACTATGACGCAGATGAGGATGAGGAGTACTACAGGAAACAGTTGTCTTATTTTGATCGCCGAAGCTTCGACAGCAAAGCCATGGGCTTACCCAGTCCTGGCATCAATCGCTTCCACGATCTTGTCAAACCAGCTCAACTGTCTTACCCATACAACAGGTAGAAGGACACGCCTTTTGACATCGTTGCCAGACAATAATGTTCCTACTTTTCCACCCACTTATCGGTCTTCACTTACACTTTTATTGTTTGTCTTCACCTACATTAGAGTGGAGTCTGTCGAGAAGGTTAGTTCATGTGAGAAGCGATATGAGCCCCTGTCTCAGATCAGCCCCTCCTCTCAGTACGGAACCCCTGGCTCTGCCATCCCACCCAATACACTGCCAAAACTCAGCCCTGGTCATGGTAAGCTCTATAATCTTGCTGCCATAGTTATTACTTTCTTTTATGGTTGTTGGTTGGTTGAAGTCTATTTCAAATATGTATGCAATTTCAACATGATACGTCACGTATTTAACCCATTTTTTAAATTTCTCTGAACATGGCCGAAAAAGAGTAGGAAGAAGCAAAGCTTATTTAAACCTACCCCTTTTCCACTTCACAACAAGTACTTACACATTTGTTCACTTATTTTGTGAATGCAAAAGAATAATAATGGATTGTTTTATTATTATTTAAATCACACTTTTATTTAGTTACTTAAAGTGTGTTACACTGAGAACCCATTATTCATTCACTGCACATTCACACTAGTTGGTAAGCTACATTTGTAGGGTAGACTGACCATAACGTGTTTGTCAACTTGTGCCTACGGCCTCTCCAACCACCACCAAACATTCAGTGTGGGTGGCACTTGGAGCAAGGTGGGTGGAGTGTCTTGTCCAAGGACACAACAGCAGTGACTAGGATGGCTGAAGCTGGATTCATATCAGGAACCCTCAGGTTTCTGGAAGGCTGCTCTAACATCTGAGCCACGCCGCACCAATGACGTGTATCTGTGCATTAACTAAGTGTGCATTAATCAGTGTGGACCTCACTTAAATTGCTTGTGTTCAACTGTGGGCATTGATTAAAACAACCTTTTAACACTAGGACATTGTTGTAGACGCTTCATAGCAGCTGATTACATGCAGTCTGTCCTATTCTCTATATTTATTGTCATTTCTTGAGGATCTTTTATTTATTTTTTGTCATTTTCTGTATTTCCATTCAGGAAATCCCATACCAGAGCCATTGAGCTCACCTAATCCCAAACCTGACCTGGCAGCTCTCAGACCCATTAGCAGGGAGGAACCCGCACCGGTTGGCTATCTCCCCCCAAGGGCCCTCCCTGACAAGCCCCCAGTCAACGGCACTGACCCAGCACCCCCGAAGAATGTTGCCGCCCCCATTGGTTACAACCGTTACGTCCCCAAGCCGTACACCAGTTCGGCGCGACCTTTTGAGCGCAAGTTTGAGAGCCCCAAGTTCAACCACAACCTCCTACCCAACGACACACAGGTGAAAACGGACCTTCTCATCAAGCCCGGCGGGGGAAAGCCCCAACTGTCACCTCAGCCCCTGGACCATGACAGCGGCCTGGACACCTTCACACGCACCATGGACAACAGGCCCAAATACCAGCACAATAACATCAATGCCATCCCCAAGGCCATCCCTGTAAGGTATGGCTCTGATGGCACACGCACCTCACAGGGAGGTCATTGTTCTGCTCGTCTTGAGTATTGTGCCCCTCTGACACTGCACTGATGGATGACTGTGATCTCTGCTGCAGCCCCGGCGCACTGGACGATGATGACGAGGACGAAGGGCACACGGTGGTCGCCACCGCACGAGGTGTCTTCAATTGCAACGGAGGGGTCCTGAGCTCCATCGAAACAGGCGTCAGCATCATTATCCCCCAGGGCGCCATCCCAGAGAACGTGGAGCAGGAGATCTACTTCAAGGTGTGCCGCGACAACAGCATCCTGCCCCCGCTGGACAAGGAGAAAGGTCAGTCCCAACAGGAAGAATAACATCTTCTGTTAGCAGGAAGCAGCTTACAAAACATTGCACGCCTGCAAGATGGCAGTGCTCTGGTCTTAAGGGTATGTTCATTTTTAGCAACCTTGGTAAAAAAAACATGAATGATCACTAGCTCCTGCTTCTTGTTAGTGCTTTGCTGGACTATTCCAGTCCTACGGGGTGGAAACTGACATGCTAGACGACAGATGCTGCTGTAGTGCACAGTATACAGATTATTTTTGTTTCAATCAATTTCTGTGATTTTGTAACAGTACTTAAGATCTTAACATGAGCCAAAATGTGATCCTTTTTTCCTGAGTAAGGGAAGACTACACTTACATTCAAAGTATATATTAGAAGGTAGTAAATCAGTTTTGGTAAACAGTACTTATGTACCAATGTTTTCCAAACATTCGTTCATTTGTGGCAGCTGCCACAAATGAATTTGGCCCGCCACAGAAGATTTAGCATCTGTTTTATTTAATTTATGTAGGTTCGCCCTCGCTTACAAACACATTAGGACTGTCTGTGTAGCATAAGCAGAACTAGGAATGTCCCGATCAGAAATTTTGCCCTCAGATCCCAATCCAAATTCGTGTCCAAATCTGATACTTTGACAGTGTTATTATAGCATTTGGAACTGAAAATGTTGACAATAATATTTTTATAAAGCTGATTTCATTACATTTAGAATGTGGTATTGAATGCTACACACAATTTCTGGAGTAAAGTAAAGTGGATAGTTCTCAATAAATAAAGAAAAAAAGAAAAAACTGTTATTAGCTCCTATTTAAATCATTTGGCTTTTGCCCTCAAAGCCTTCCGGTATATTGATTTATATCCTGAGTTTTTAAACAATAACAGAATTGACCCCCAAAATTAGATTATGCAATAATAATAATAAGAAAAATCTAATCACTTTAGTATCTATCATTTACAGATAATATTGTTTGGATTTACATGACGTCATGTCCTGCTCATTGAATATGCGAGATGGTCAAGCCAGCGTCTGTTCTCAGTAGGCGACATTTAGCCCTTCTTGAAGAAAAACACCATATGCTTGCGTTGTTTTCGGCTGTAAGCACGGTTCAAATCTTGAAAAGTTCCTGGAGAGGTAATCAAAAAGGGCAGAAGAGTGCAGGATCTTGACAATTTTAAGTATCAGTATCAGCAAAACTAATGTTAAGTATCCAACCAACAGAAAAGTAAGTGCTTATTACAATTCAACACAAGTGTAGATAGAACCATGAAAACAGAAAGTAACTGAGTATAAAAAGTAAATTAGCAAGTAGATTAGTATCAGTTTTGGGAAAATAATACAACTGACACAATATGTTACTGTCATCAGCTAAATTAAGAGCCCTTGTAACCCGTTTTGAGATGGTTCTTTTATCATTTATAAACCAAATCATATTTTATGATATATATCGTTATTGCAGTAGGCCTGGCCTCAATATTTATTGCGATATGGATTTTAGGCCATATCGCCCATCCCTATTTTCTATGACAAACCAAAAAGGTGTGTTATACATATCCACACAGAGTTTTGCATTATGACAAATATTCAAACGAGATATTGTAATTAACGCCCACAACCATGCGTTTCTAGTTGACCATTCAAAATGATGAATGCTTTATTCTTCGTGACTCTTTCCACAAATGAACCAGTGTTTGTGTCTAAACGTTGTTGCGTGTCCGCACAGGAGAAACGCTGCTAAGTCCTCTGGTGATGTGCGGCCCTCACGGACTCAAGTTCCAGAAGCCTGTGGAGCTGCGCTTACCTCACTGTGCGTCTATGACCCCTGATGGTTGGTCTTTTGCTCTAAAATCCTCCGACTCCTCGTCGGGTACGCTGTCCTCTCTCTCTGTCCTTTTTTGGGTCTGTGGGCTTAGAAGATGACGTGCTTGGTCTGTTCACCTTCTTTTCCACATTCCTCGCTCCTTTATCACGCATGGGCTCCCTCATACACCTTAATTATTGTTTCCTTTTTTCCATGTGTTACAGTGTTGCCTGTCTTTAAAGGGGACCTATTTTATTGTACATTTAAAGCACTTCATTTTGGAGTAGATATTATGTATTGGGTATGCTTTGGTGTACAGTTGGATCCACAGTCACTTTTATAATTTTTTCGATTCTAAAGGCATTCTCAGATTGCAAATGAAACCACACCTCACCCTCTCCGAAAGTATCATCATTTATCTTTCAAAAATGTGCATTTTTTAAATATATATCCTGGAGACTAACTTTACTTTTTTGCAGACACGGTTAAAATTAGACTTAATGAACATTATGCAGTGTAGATTCACCCAGTCACAATATTAGGTACAGCTGCACACTCTTAGATTGATTCAGACTCTGTATTAAAAAGCTGTTTTTAGTCAGTATGTCACTGTAGGTCAGCTAAGCTACAAAGCTTAACTACATTTTCCAGTAGGTTGGCAGTAACTTACCTACTTTTTAAACAATTAGGTATTTCTGTAGTTTAGCTACTTTAAGACCCATGTAGCTAGGTAGCTTACATCAAAGCCACAAGCTACAAAGAGAGAAAATGAACTGCGAATCCAGGCCAAAAAACATGGAAAAGATACAAAGCCCTGGATGAATGAGAACATCCGTACATACAGAGATTGGTTGGTGTTCGTATGATGAGACACAATTGGCTAAGGTTAGGGTGAAACATTACGGACTGGCCGATCAGAGGCAAGATGCGTAGTAAGCAAAATCATAACCATCAGGCACTTATGTTACGTGACGACGAAGGAGTGAGGGAGTCAGACAGGACGCTTCACGCTGACGATTAAAAAAAAAAAAGTAAAATACTTGAAAATGGCTGAGGAATTCTATTCCGCAGATTAGATTTTACCTTCAATGATGAAGATGACGTCCAGGAAACCCGCAATAATGTCCTAGTTATATTTAGACAAATGTATCCCTTTAGAGAAAACAATGCCACAAACCTTAGTTTTTAATTGTTTACCCTGTAAACCAAAATCATAACTGATCTCTTCATCTAAGATGTGGAACACAAATTTAGGAACACACATTAAGGTGAGTTGAGTTCATGAAAAGTTTTACTGCACATAACTAGAGATGTCCGATAATATCGGCCGATAAATGCTTAAAAATGTAATATCAAAAATTATCGGTATTGTTTTTTTTATTATCGGTATCGTTTTTTGTTTTTTTTATTAAATCAACATAAAAGACACAAGATACACTTACAATTAGTGCACCAACCCAAAAAACCTCCCTCCCCCAAAAGGGTTGTTTCTTTCTGTTATTAATATTCTGGTTCTTACATTATATGTCAATATATATCAATACAGTCTGCAAGGGATACAGTCCGTAAGCACACATGATTGTGCGTGCTGCTGGTCCACTAATAGTACTAACATTTAACAGTTGATTTTACTCATTTTCATTAATTACTAGTTTATATGTACCGGTAGCTGTTTTTATATTGTTTTACTTTCTTTTTTATTCAAGAAAATGTTTTTAATTTATTTATCTAATTTTATTTTATTAATTTTTAAAAAAAGAACCTTATCTTCACCATACCTGGTTGTCCAAATTAGGCATAATAATGTGTTAATTCCACGACTGTATATATCGGTTGATATCGGTATCGGTAATTAAAGAGTTGGACAATATCGGATATCGGCAAAAAGACTTTATCGGACATCCCTACACATAACCATTACCGACTGTTTGTCAAGAGGTAGATAGATGCTGTTTTTGTACTGTAGGTAGAGAAAATGAATAACATAATAGGAGTAGGCCAAAGAAAAGGCAAACTAAAATAAGTACATACAGTGAGGTGCGGCGACCCCTAGAGGTAGTTGTAGGGTGTCCCCGGCGAAATGACAGATAGTTAATAGTAATGGACCACTATTGGGACCATTTGTACACTCTCAGTTACATTAACATTGATATTGTACATGTGGGTCCATAGATATAAATGCCATTAGATGTAGCTCTGATTTAGAAAAGCTACTTTTGCCATGTAGCTTGTAGTGTAGTTTGCTACAATTCACTGGGGATGGCTTTGCCTGTAGCTTTTAGCTACATTTAATCTTGTAGCTTAGCTTACTACATTTTCATTTTGCATTTATAAGTCAGAAAAGACTAAATTCATCATAGGTCCCCTTTAAATTTCCTCCAGATAACAGTAAAAGATCAAAAGTCACTAGTACCCATTTTATTATTATTACCACAGATGATTGTTCTCACTGCTGATCAGGGTTATCTAACTGATTATTATTGATGAGTGTGTTTGACATGCAAATGAAGGCAGTAACTGTGTGCTAAAACATACCATATTGTTATGTCAAATGAACAGTGGCATTAATGGTATTTTAAATTCTCTTGATTTGTCATTTGCGCAGGTGACCCTAAAAGCTGGCAGAACAAATCTCTCCCAGGAGACCCCAACTACCTGGTGGGTGCAAACTGCGTGTCTGTGCTCATCGACCACTTCTAAAGAGGGCGACAGCTGGTCTGTTGGTGAATGTGAAAGAACGGAGGAGGGCCGGGGTGCGTCCCCTCCGTGCAGCGAGGTTAGGGTACACAACACTCACCTCAAGGCGGTGAATCAAACACTCCCACGTTGTTTACCGGACCCTCAAAAAAAAAACAAGAAAAAAAACCTCCCACACACTTATGAGAAGAGTCAACTCCCTGGCTCTTCTTTTTTGTCCTTTTTGTTGGTGCTTTTGAGGCTTGCAAAAAAAAAAGATGACATACCACAAGTTATTGGAACTCATATGAGAGTGCATGACGGTGCCACAGACTGAATAATCTCATCTTGATATTTTTAGATACTTTTTTGGGGGGGGGATCAGCAAAGTAAAAGAGAAAAAAAAAGAAATATTGCTGTAAAAAAAGAAAAAAGAAAAGTGGGCATATGCAAACCTTTCGTTGTGTAGCCATGAAGGATCTCTGGAGGACTCACACAAGAAATGACAGTTCATTGTTATTATTATTAATAATAGTAGTAGTATCAAAGAGGCCTGTTTGTTCTGATCGGGCGCTCTCTTTCCTTAAAAGTGATGTTTTTGTAGCAAATGTTTTACCGTAGACGAATAATACTGACAAACTCCTGCTGTCTAGAGATCTATGCATGTGCTATGACTCAGGTCCAGACGCCTGCTACCACTTTAACACACGAGAATCCCATCCAACACTGCGAGCAGTGATGCCTTATCTGCATACAAACGAGAGAAAGAACTTTCCAAATTGAACCCACCCTGACCCTCCTGTCACAGCCAACACCAAGTTGTCTCTGCTTTTTTTCCTTTCTTGGTTCTCCTAAACCTGAACTCGGATTCTAGCACATGCGTGAAGGCAGAATGGACGCTTTCTTTTTTCCCGCTATGCATATATGAAGAGTGAGGAGACGCCGAAAAGCTCCCAGGATGTCGTGGCTGTACATATTGCTAGCATATGGCCTTGGTTCTCTGTAAATCAACTTTTGTACATCTTTATTATTTTGTATAAAAGACAAAATGTTTCTTTAAAAAAAAAAAAAAAAAAAAAAAGCAAGAGAGAAAGGGAGAGCGGTTACATTGGTTATGTTTGTATTCCGGTTAAAAACCCTGAGCCTTGGAACTGACACAAGCAGTAATAAATCCAACTTTTCTAGCAATGTATACACACTCACTACTTAAGGCATTTTTTACTTTTTATTGAATATTTACAACAACAAAAAATAGAAGTGCTTGGTTTGAATCAATTGAAAAGATATGCTCAAAGGGGTTGAGGATGTTACAAAGACTGGTCCCTTTCTTTATTTGTGATACTGGATGCTTTATTGTGTGCCCTGAAATGTATTTTTGTACTAATAGACAATTTATTATGGCACATCAGTACTGTTTTCTTTTGATATAACACTTCAGTGCTTCAATTCAACACTAGTTTATTTCCCTGTGTGTCCAACATTCTTTTTATTTATTTGGATTTCTCTTTTTTTCATACATTGTTTCACCTCTGCAACAATTTTTTTAAATGTATACCACTGTATTAATAAATACATTTCATTTTGAAATTAGACGAGACTCCACATATTAATGATACGCTTCACAAAGTGTGCTTTTTATTTACATTGCAATGTTCTGGAAAAAAAATGGATACTGACAAATGTAGAAGCTGTTGCCGTTCTAATTTTGCTTTCTTAAAAGCACATGTAACGCTGCAGCTATCAATAATTATAGTAATACAATAAACTATCGAGTAATCGGATAAAACATTATACAGCCTCAATGCGTATTTTAGGGACAATAGTTGAAAAACGTCCTGCTTGTCATAACCTTAAGTCTTTTTTTCTAAAAACGGCACATCATAAACATTGCATTTTCACTTTTAACGTGTGTGCGTATTTAAAAAAATAAAATAAATCTGCATTTCACTGCCCTATCTCTCTCATATGCGCTCCATTGCAGCAGCCGTGTGAAAACTGTAATTGTATTTGAAGTTCCAGGCACTCCATGCAGTATTTGTATTAGTTACACTCATTAAACAATTAGTCAAAGAAATAGAATATAAATCTAAGTAGAGATGTCCGATAAATCAAAACCCAAAAAACCTTCCTACCCCATTTACACTCATTCACACTCATTCACACAAAAGGGTTGTTTCTTTCTGTTATTAATATTCTGGTTCCTACATTATATATCAATATATATCAATACAGTCTGCAAGGACACATGATTGTGCGTGCTGCTGGTCCACTAATAGTACTAACCTTTAACAGTTAATTTTACTAATTTTCATGAATTACTAGTTTCTATGTAACTGTTTTTATATTTTTTTACTTTCTTTTTTATTCAAGAAAATGTTTTTAATTTATTTATCTTATTTTATTTTTATTAATTTTTTTTAAAAGTACCTTATCTTCACCATACCTGGTTGTCCAAATTAGGCATAATGTGTTAATTCCACGACTGTATATATCGGTTGATATCGGTATCGGTAATTAAAGAGTTGGACAATATCGGAATATCGGATATCGGCTTCATTATCGGACATCCCTAAATGTAAGCTTTTTTTTAATAATCTGATTAATCGATTGTTGCAGCCTTGAAGCACATTTCTATACCGTTCATATTTTCTACAAAGTAATATTAATCAAACGGGAACAAACCAATACCACGAGAGTGAAGTATAGGTGTTACCTAAAAAAAGGTCATCACAAAAAAAAATTCTGCTAAATGTTGAGTGTAAAGTTGTCTATTTACAAGGGAAGAACATTGGGACAAGAAACAAAAGTTTAAAAGGTACTATTTAATTTACATGTTATGCCTTTCTAAAATTACAACTTTACTCCTGAAATGGTATTTCCTATTTTTCAAAAGACATACCGTACTTTTTTTCCGGTAATTATTTATTTATTTTTTTAATCATTTTGCAGGTCCCGTATTTTTCGGACTATAAGTCGCAGTTTTTTTCATAGTTTGGCCGGGGGTGCGACTTATACTCAGGAGCGACTTATGTGTGAAATTATTAACACATTACCGTAAAATATCAAATAATATTATTTAGCTCATTCACGTAAGAGACTAGCCGTATAAGATTTCATCGGATTTAGCGATTAGGAGTGACATATTGTTTGGTAAACGTATAGCATGTTCTATATGTTATAGTTATTTGAATGACTCTTACCATAATATGTTACATTAACATACCAGGCACGTTCTCAGTTGGTTATTTATGCCTCATATAACGTACACTTATTCAGCCTGTTGTTCACTATTCTTTATTCATTTTAAATTGCCTTTCAAATGTCTATTCTTGGTGTTGGGGTTTATCAAATAAATTTCCCCCAAAAATGCGACTTATACTCCAGTGCGACTTATATATGTTTTTTCCCTTCTTTATTATGCATTTTCGGCCGGTGCGACTTATACTCCGAAAAATACGGTATGTCAAATACTTTCTTGAGGGCCACATCGTAGTCATGGCTTTCCTCAGATGGCCACTCGCAACAGTATATATTTGAATATAAATGTTTCATCGCCTCATTATTTTATTTTTACATGCAAATTATTGGATAACTTGTTTTAAAATCATAAGTCAAGGTGACAGGCAGCTATTTAAGTATAATGATTTTTTTTTTTTACAAAGAAATGTTTAAAAGATATGCAATTTTTCTGTTAACATTGAAATAACAAATGTCTTTTTGACACATTAATTCCAGGCTTTTGCAATTTTAAACTTTAGTGCACTCCATCCAGTTACCAACACAAAAATCACATGTTGTTGTAGATTTCTAAAGTGAATGATCTGAGGTTGACCTGTGATACAAGTGTGTTGTGCCATCATCTGATAAGAACATGACTTGTCTGTCCATCACACTGGTGCAAAGGTCCAATGATAAAGCCACCACAGATAGCACAAGAATGTGGTAAAAAGTTTATTTTCCACACTTGAATGACATCTACACCCATTTCATTTAAACAAAGAGCTTTGGATAAAATATTTCAGTGTCATATTTTGAAATGCTATAGTACAGAGGTCTTCAACAGGGGTCAAAGGCAGTCATGTTTGGTTAAGACCTTTTAAAATATTGTATAATTCGCCCCCACAATTTCTGCTCAAATTTAAATACTCGTTAACGTTGTTCCAACACAGGTAAATGGAGGCAGAATATGTTTTTCAGTCAGCAATGCACACATTTGACACACAACCTCTGTCAGGCTCCTCCTTGTGATTGGCCCATTCTCAGCAAGCACCTGGTTTATGTTTATCCTATAAATGTACTTCATTTATAACACCATTAAAACACAGGCAGAAGAGAGATACGCCTGCCCTCTACCTCAGAAGCCGCAGGTTTGTTTAAAAAACAATTTTACACAAGATATATAAATAGGAGAATGTCAAAGACCCCTGTTATATATGATTTTTTTTTATTAGCTGTGCTGGAATGTGGAGTTGTATTGTACTGTACTTTACTGTACTATACTGTCAGGGCTTGGTCGAAATAAATATGGTGTCCATTCCTCCCTGAGATTAGTTGTCAAGGCACAAACTGAACATGTCTATGAACAACAAAATGTTAGAGTTTGATTGTGCCGCTGGTTATGGCTCTGTAAATCTCCGTTGTCATGGGAACAAAGGTCAGTTTCGACGCGTGGAGGTAGTACAAAGGCTCGCGGATTAGGGCCGGGTTGAATCCGTCGTTCACCAACCTGTTTTTCTTCATCTTGAACGTGCCCGTTATCTCCAAGCATGGCTGAAAGACGCAAGACAAACGGTTAAGAACTTTTGGCCGACATGCAGTTTCGGGAGGAATTGCTTGTGATTGCTAAAATGCGCAAGACAAACTGAAGTGCTACTAATGTATGTTAACGGTTAGCATGCGTGAGGTACCAAGTTATATGACTGATTTGTCTGCCTGCAAAATTAACTAAAAAAGATCGCAAGTATTAAAAGTACCATGTCATGTGACTAAGGTTTACGGCTGTTAAATGAGCTAAAACAGCATGTTTCAAGTACCGAGTTACAAGGGGTGTGGGAAAAAATCGATTCGAATTCGAATCGCGATTCTCACATTGTGCGATTCAGAATCGATTCTCATTTTTTTACAAATCGATTTTTTTTAATTTTTATAATTTATTTAAAATGTTTTATTTAATTTTTTTTTATTAATCAATCCAACAAAACAATACACAGCAACACCATAATAATGCAATCCAATTCCAGCAACACTCAGAACTGCAATAAACATAGCAATTGAGAGGAGACACAAACACGACACAGAACAAACCAAAAGTAGTGAAACAAAAATGAATATTATCAACAACAGTATCAATATTAGTTACAATTTCAACATAGCAGTGATTAAAAATCCCTCATTGACATTATCATTAGACATTTATAAAAAATAAAAAAAATGAACAGGAGTGTCACAGTGGCTTACACTTGCATCGCATCTCATAAGCTTGACAACACACTGTGTCCAATATTTTCACAAAGATAAAATAAGTCATATTTTTGGCTCATTTAATAGTTAAAACATATTTACATTATTGCAATCAGTTGATAAAACATTGTCCTTTACAATTATAAAAGCCTTTTACAAAAATCTACTACTCTGCTTGCATGTCAGCAGACTGGGGTAGATCCTGCTGAAATCCTACGTATTGAATGGATAGAGAATCGTTTTGAATCGAGTAAAAAATAGTTTTTGAATCGAGAATCGTGTTGAATTGAAAAAAAAAAAAGATTTTGAATCGAATCGTGGCCCCAAGAATCGATTTTGAATCAAATCGTGGGACACCCAAAGATTCACAGCCCTACGAGTTACTATATATCACTTTAAGGTTTACAGCTTTAGAATAAGCTAAAAAAAAAAAAAGTTAGCATGTGTCAATGACCAAGTTATATAACTCTACACCTGTATGATTTGCCTAAACAGGTAGCATGTGTCAAGTAGCAAGTTACTGTATGTCACTTTGAGGTTTATGCTAACCCAGTGGTTCTTAACCTTGTTGGAGGTACCGAACCCCACCAGTTTCATATGCGCATTCACCGAACCCTTCTTTAGTGAAAAATAAAATGTTTTTTTTTCAAATTCAAGACAGTTATATGTTTTTGGTAACACTTTAGTATGGGGAACATATTCTAAGTAACAAATACTTAATTTAGAGTTATTTGGTTAGGGTTAGGGTTAGGGCCAGGGTTAAGAGGGTTAGGGTTAATAATAAGGCCATGCCAAAAAAGGCATTAATAAGTACTTAATAATGACTACTTAAGAGCCAATATGTTACTAATTTGCATGTTAATAAGCAACTAATTAATGGTGAATATGTTCTCCATACTAAAGTGTTACCATGTTTTTTTACTGGTACACAAAATGAACATCACCTTGTTCAAAGAACAAAACCAACACAGTGCAGAAACTCACAACAAATTACACACCTGCAAATCAGTGTGACTTCTGCTGTTGCCGTATCCGTAATACGCCGATAGGGAGAAGTTTTTATTTACACGATGAGTCGGGTGTGTCTTGACCTCCGCCGAACCCCTGAGGCTGACTCACCTAACCCCTATGGTTCGATCGAACCCAGGTTAAGAACCACTGTGCTAACAGTTAATGTGTCAATGACCAAGTTATATGACTGCATAATTTGCCTAAACATGTGTCAAGTAGCAAGTTACCGCATATGACTGAGGTTTATGGCTGTAAAATTAGCGTAAAAAAGTCAACATGCTAACATTGGCATGTTCACAGTTAGCATGTGTCAAGTCCTGAGTTACTGTATATCACTTTGAGGTTTACGGCTTTAAAATAAGCTAAAAAAAAAAAAAAAGTTAGCATGTGTGAAATACCAAGTTATATGACTTAAGGTTTATGGCTGTAGATATAGCTTAAAACATGTTTTAGACTTAGACAAACTTTATTGATCCATGCTAACATGTACCGTATTTTTCGGAGTATAAGTCGCAGTTTTTTTTCATAGTTTGGCCGAGGGTGCGACTTATACTCAGGAGCGACTTATGTGTGAAATTATTAACACATTACCGTAAAATATCAAATAATATTATTTAGCTCATTCACGTAAGAGACTAGACGTATAAGATTTCATGGGATTTAGCGATTAGGAGTGACAGATTGTTTGGTAAACGTATAGCATGTTCTATATGTTATAGTTATTTGAATGACTCTTACCATAATATGTTACGTTAACATACCAGGCACATTCTCAGTTGGTTATTTATGCCTCATATAACGTACACTTATTCAGCCTGTTGTTCACTATTCGTTATTTATTTTAAATTGCCTTTCAAATGTCTATTCTTGGTGTTGGGTTTTATCAAATAAATTTCCCCCAAAAATGCGACTTATACTCCAGTGCGACTTATATATGTTTTTTCCCTTCTTTATTATGCATTTTCGGCAGGTGCGACTTATACTCCGAAAAATACGGTATGTTAACAGTTAGCATGTGTCAATGAGCAAGTTATAAGAGCGAGGTTTACGGCTGTAAAGGGATGTAAAAAAGCAAGAGAGAAGGGGACAAGCAGTGTTACCTGGATCCTGATGAAGCGAGGGCGTGCGTAACTAGGCAGGTGTGTGTGTAGCACCTTGTAGGCGTCGTCACAGTCAAAGTCCTGGCCTTCTTTCAGAGTGACTGCGGCCATGCCCACCCGGCCTTCGTTCCCTATCACATGATTGCAATCAGACAAGAAATGAATGCTACTACCACGACGCTGTCTTTTCATGGTCGTACCTTCCACTTTAACACCGTAGACGTTTGCCTCTAGAACGCAAGGAGCCATGGTGAGGATGTCTGCTACTTCTGAAGTGGCCACGTTCTCTCCCTTCCATCTGGTAGGGTCACAGGACAGGAAGTGTTTTTGAGTGATGGATAAAACCAAGCTCATTAACATACTGTATATATTTATTGTCATCAAAGCACAACAAGTTGAAAATAGCATCTCAAAGAAAAATCATGGAGTGGTTGTGTTCAATTTTAGAGGTTTAACTGTATTTTATTTTTAATACAGATAAAAAAAATGTGACACTTAGAAAAATTCCCGACTTTTTGACACTTAGAAAAAATTCCGACTTTTGGACAGAAATCACGACTTTTGTACGCTTAGAAAAAATCCTGACTTTTTGACACTTGGAAAAAGTCCTGACTTTTTTTTACACTTAGACAAAATCCCAACTTTTTGACAGAAAGAATGACGACTTTTTGACACAAAACATCACAACTTTTTGACACTTACAAAAAATCCCGACTTTTCGACAGAAAACATCACGACTTTTTGACACTTAGAAAAAATCCAGACTTTTTACACTTACAAAAAATCCAGACTTTTTGACACTTAGAAAAAAATCTAGATTTTTTGACACTTAGAAAATATCCCGACTTTTTGACACTTGGAAAAAATTCTGACTTTTTAACAGAAACATCACGACTTTTGGATGCTTAGAAAAAATCCTGACTTTTTGACAGAAAACATCACGATTTTTGGACACTTAGAAAAAATCTTGACTTTTTGACACTTGGAAAAAGTCCTGCCTTTTTTTTACACTTAGAAAAAATTCCGATTTAGAATTTAGAAAGAATGACGACTTTTAGACACTTACAAAAAAATCCAGACTTTTCGACAGAAAACATCACGACTTTTTGACAGAAAACATCACGACTTTTTGACAGAAACATCACGACTTTTTGACAGAAAACATCACGACTTTTTGACACTTAGAAAACATCACGACTTTTTGACAGAAAAAATCCCGACTTTCTGACACCTAGGAAAAATCCAGACTTTTTGACACTTAGAAAAAATCCAGACTTTTTGACATTTAGAAAAAGTCCTGACTTTTTTTTACACTTAGAAAAAAATCCAGATTTTTTGAAATTTAGAAAAAATCCCGACTTTTTGACACAAAACATCACAACTTTTTGACACTTACAAAAAATCCCGACTTTTTGACAGAAAACATCACGATTTTTGGACGCTTAGAAAAAATCCTGACTTTTTAACACTTGGAAAAAGTCCTGACTTTTTTTTACACTTAGAAAAAAATCCAGATTTTTTGAAATTTAGAAAAAATCCCGACTTTTTGACACAAAACATCACAACTTTTTGACACTTACAAAAAATGCCGACTTTTCGACAGCAAACATCACAACTTTTTGACACTTGGAAAAAATCCCGACTTTTTGACACCTAGAAAAAAATCCAGACTTTTTGACACTTAGAAAAAAATCCAGACTTTTTGACACTTAGAAAAAATCCAGACTTTTTGCCATTTAGAAAAAATCTAGATTTTTTGACACTTAGAAAATATCCCGACTTTTTGACACTTGAAAAAAATTCTGACTTTTTGACAGCAATATCCCGACTTTTTGACACTTGAAAAAAATTCTGACTTTTTGACAGAAAACATCACGATTTTTGGACACTTGGAAAAAGTCCTGACTTTTTTTTACACTTAGAAAAAATTCAGATTTTTTGACACTTAGAAAAAATCCCGACTTTTTGACAGAAAGAATGACGACTTTTTGACACAAAACATCACAACTTTTTGACACTTACAAAAAATCCCGACTTTTCGACAGAAAACATCACGACTTTTTGACACTTAGAAAAAATCCAGACTTTTTGACACTGAAAAAATCCCGACTTTTTGACACTGAAAAAATCCCGACTTTTTGACACTGAAAAAATCCCGACTTTTTGACACTGAAAAAAATCCCGACTTTTTGACACTCGGAAAAAATCCAGACTTTTTGACACTCGGAAAAAATCCAGACTTTTTGACACAGCAAAATTCCCGAATTTTTGACACTTACAAAAAATCCCGACTGTTACAGCCTGAGGGAAGAAGCTGTTAAAGAACCTGGAGGTTCTGTAACAGCTTCTTACCTCAAGCCATAGACTCTTGAACACATCATAATAATCCCCTCAATTCCCCCCCAAAATGGCCGGAATATAAAGACAATATAACATGCATCCATAAACGTGGATGCATATGCAAAAGTGCAATATATTTATCTGTGTGAATGTTGAACAGTTTAAGAAAAACCTTTCTCAAGCAGCTATTGCAAGGAATTTAGGGATTTCACCATCTACGGTCCGTAATATCATCAAAGGGTTCAGAGAATCTGGAGAAATCACTGCACGTAAGCAGCAACATCAGTGTGTAAAGGATATCACCACATGGGCTCAGGAACACTTCAGAAACCCACTGTCAGTAACTACAGTTGATCGCTACTTCTGTAAGTGCAAGTTAAAACTCTCCTATGCAAGGGGAAAACCGTTTATCAACAACACCCAGAAACGCCGTCAGCTTTGCTGGGCCTGAGCTCATCTAAGATGGACTGATACAAAGTGGAAAAGTGTTCTGTGGTCTGACGAGTCCACATTTCAAATTGTTTTTGGAAACTGTGGACGTCGTGTCCTTCGGACCAAAGAGGAAAAGAACCATCCGGATTGTTATAGGCGCAAAGTTGAAAAGCCAGCATCTGTGATGGTATGGGGGTGTATTAGTGCCCAAGACATGGGTAACTTACACATCTGTGAAGGCGCCATTAATGCTGAAAGGGACATACAGGTTTTGGAGCAACATGTGTTGTCATCCAAGCAACGTTACCATGGACGCCCCTGCTTATTTCAGCAAGACAATGCCAAGCCACGTATTACATCAACGTAGCTTCATAGTAAAAGAATGCAGGTACTAGACTGACCTGCCTGTAGTCCAGACCTGTCTCCCATTGAAAATGTGTGGCGCATTATGAAGCCTAAAATACCACAACAAAGACCCCCGGACTGTTGAACAACTTAAGCTGTACATCAAGCAAGAATGGGAAAGAATTCCACCTGAGAAGCTTAAAAAATGTGTCTCCTCCGTTCCCAAATGTTTACTGAGTGTTGTTAAAAGGAAAGGCCATGTAACACAGTGGTGAACATGCCCTTTCCCAACTACTTTTGGCACGTGTTGCAGCCATGAAATTCTAAGTTAATTATTATTTGCAAAAAATAAATAAAGTTTATAAGTTTCAACATCAAAAATCTTGTCTTTGTAGTGCATTCAATTGAATATGGGTTGAAAATGATTTGCAAATCATTGTATTCCGTTTATATTTACATCTAACACAATTTCCCAACTCATATGGAAACGGGGTTTGTAAACAAAAGTACAAACGCCCTCCTGTGCGTGCTGAGTACTAACTGTGACAACAGTTGTTGTTCTTATATCCTCTCTCCGGATTAATCCAATTGTTCATTTCCTGTTAGTATCTGCTTACTTTCTGCTGTAATGTGGTTTCATTTACACTTCATAAACTTTCCTACACACTTATTTCTAATGTTGTTTTAAGTTAGCTTAGCGGTTAGCGTGCTCTCGGTGTGTAACATGTTTAGCCTCCTCCTCCACTGACAATATACTTGATAATGATGCTTAAGATACGAAGAAATAGTTTATTTGCTGCAATGGAGGTGATTATTATCAGTTTGGCTCCACACTGCTAGCCACTTGTCAGCCGGGGACAAACAATGAATAATACAGTGTCAGCCAGAGGGGCTGGACAGTCGTGATTGGCATCAATCAGCAATGGCGATCATGTACTTTTTCACAAAACTCGGCTGATTCAGCACATGCCTACTATATTGATACTGTGCAATTGCAGTATTGTATCGTAGAGTATTGTCTTCTTCCAATCAATAACGCTACAAGTGAGGTCGTCAATCAACTCGCCTGAACGTGTCGCCGACTCGGTCTTGGAAATAGACAAAGTTGTCCTTGTCGAAGCGCATCAAGTCTCCTGTGTTGAAGTAGAGGTCGCCTTTTTTCATCACGTTGCGGAGCCTCTTCTTCTCAGTCTGCTGATCGTTGCCTGCGTAGCCCACGAAAGGTGACCTCTGCGTGACCTTTCCCGTCAGGAGACCCGTCTCACCTGACACACATACACAGCGAAGTATATACTTAATTCCATGAAATATAACATACTACATACAATATTAAATAGCTAATAGACTATAAAATACTGTCACCTATAGCCGCCTTGATGCAAAGACCCTGTGAGTTTCTGACAGGCTCCTCCTTCTCGATGTCGAACTTGATCAACGTGTACGGGAAGATGAGCTAAAAAAAAGAAAGAAAAAAAAGTCATGTTGGTATGAAATATTATTTCTTCCATTATAAAACTGTCTTCTTTCTGTTGTGGTTAGGTATGCAATGGAACAAAGTGGTTTTGCTGCAATATACTGTTTGTATCATAGTGAATTATAATTATATAGTGCTTTTTCTCTAGAGACCCAAAGCGTTTTACATAGTGAAACCCAGTATCTACATTTAAACCAGTGTGGGTGGCACTGAGAGCACGGGTAATGTGTCTTGGCCAAGGGCACGACGGCAGTGACTAGGATGGCGGAAGCTGGAATTGAACCTGGAACCCTGACGTCGCTGGCACGAGCTCTCTACCGACTGAGCCACGCCACCCCATAAGGTTTTAAAGGAATGTTTTTCACCAAAATATCTCCCCAGTTTTTTTCCTATACTGTCTTTTTTTATAGTATATTATAGTATATATATAGTTTAAAGAATTCCACTCAGTCTTTATGATTTATAGAACTTTCGTACGACTGTAAAATAAGGCACCATGGGGCCAAAGAAAGTTGACGAGTGCCAGCACATTGATAAAGAAAGTATGAGAAACGCCATGGAAATTAAGAAAGAACTCTTAACTAAGTACGAAGGTGGCGTATTGCTTCGGTTTTTGTACAATTTTGTTTTCACAAGTGATGGTAAGCAGTTTAGTTTAAATGAGATTCATCACACTTTGCATTTTGATTAATTGCGTTTAATCACAGTAAATTACTTCTGCGCATCATTTAAATTAACTTTAATATATGTATATATATATATGTATATATTTTAATTTTCCTGAGGGAACTCTCCTGAAGGAATCAATAAAGTACTATCTATCTATCTATATATGTTAATTTATATAAAGATACATATATAAGTATATATACACATACACACATATATACATACATATATATATATATACATACATATATATATATATATATAATATATATATATATATGTGTATGTACACATCAGTGACGTGCGGTGAGGTTGATGGCTGGTGAGGCACTGACTTCATCACAGTCAGATTTACAAACATATGAACCCTAAAGAGTATCTTATTCACCATTTGATTGGCAGCAGTTAACGGGTTATGTTTAAAAGCTCAAACCAGCATTCTTCCCTGCTTGGCACTCAGCATCAAGGCTTGGAATTGGGGGTTAAATCACCAAAAATGATTCCCAGGCGCGGCACCGCTGCTGCCCACTGCTCCCCTCACCTTCCAGGGGGTGATCAAGGGGATGGGTCAAATGCAGAGGACAAATTTCATTACACCTAGTGTGTGTGTGACAATCATTGGTACTTTAACTTAACTTTAACTTTACACATACAAACTGTAGCACACAAAAAAGCACATTTAATAAAAAAAACGTTATTATGGTCTTACCTTTACTTAGAAATTAAGTCCATGCGCCGCAACTAAAGCCCTCACTTAAACTTTCCACGTGCAAGATTGAATCTATTTAAAAAAGTGTAACCGAGGGTTTATAAATGTCGCCTATACTGTATGAAACTACAAAATAACAAACACGGAGGCTACAGTTTACACGAGGACCACTTTATTTACCTTCTTTCAAAAACCTCCGCAACGTGACATCACTTCCGCTCTTAGCGCCTTCAAAATAAGAGCTCAAGGCATATACTGTATAACAGCGCATAACAGGAACTTAACATCACAAAGAGGAAAGCCCATAAAAATAGGTTACAAAAGTTATTTAATAAGAAGCCAAAAATTGCAAAAACAATCATGTTCGTGTTGGAGGAGTTGTGAATTAGATACACCTGCAGTCTGCAGGTGTATCTAATGTTGTGTCCCTGCAGTCATTCACAACTCCTCCAACACCAACATTATTGTTTTTGCACTTTTTGGCTTCTTATGAAATAATTGTTTTAAATAGATTCAATCTTGCACGTGGAAAGTTTAAGTGTGGGCTTTAGTTGATATAACAATTCTACGGCGAGGGTGCAGGAGGCGGGATTACTGCGAGCCTCAGCCAGTGCGTCTTTTGCAGCCGTTTTATGATCGCTCAGCACAAGAAATACTTTACACACATACAGTTGTTGACAAAATACACTGTACTTTATATACCTTAGCTAACTAAACTATGGAAATGTATAATGTAATTCATATAGCAATACGGTCTCACTGCACAGCAGGCCAGCAGTTAGCCGAGTGCGCAATCCATGGTGAGGCACAACTGAGTGACGTGCCTCAACTGGCTGCTGATCACCGCACCGTCTCTTCTCAGTATTTGAACGGCAAATGTGAAAATTCAGCGATTTTGAATAAAAATAATCTAAAACTGGTGAAGTTAAATGGAAAATAACTTTATAGTATAATCACTGGATACATATAACAATTACATTTTTTTTTTTTTTTTTTTTACTTTTTTTTTCTTTCCATGATGGCAGGTGAGGCCCTGCCTCACCTGCCTCTAGTGACTGCACGTCACTGGTACACATATACATACATACAGTATATATATATATATATATATATATATATATATATATATATATATACATACATATATATATACCGAAGTCTGGAACTAATGTAATAGAGAAGTTTTTTATGCGCAAAAGTGGTGAAGCTGTAGTTTCATATGCACTTTATTTTTATTGACAGTTTATTAGTTTAGTTTTTCATTTTAGCACAACATAAATGAATGTAAATGAATTATTTGTCAGTTATTTATGAGTTCCTTCTCATGCAGTGAATTTGGTTAGTACATATTTTTCTAACTTTATGACCTAAAGTTTAGGTCATAATAATCTTTGCGATTAACACATGCTTTCATATTATTTGACAAGGTTGTTAAACTGTAAGTAGGTTAGATATATTTATTTAATACGATTAAAATCAAGAGTAAGATTACTAATTCAGTGTTAATATTTAAGTGGGCTTCGAGCCCGTCTGTAGTGGAAAAGTTGGGCCCCGATTTCAAAAAGGTTAACCGCTGTGTTAACTTTATGACAGCCTTATCTGACCTTTAGGAACGTTATCACTAGTGAAAACTAAGAATGTGGATCTTAAAACAAATCTCGATTCAAACGGATTTTCGCAACTTATTATTTGGTATTAAAAATGCTAAAACTTTTTCATAACAAGTTACTAAAGCTCCTCTTGGTTTCTGACGTATACGTGCAGTGAGTGAGTGCGAAAATGGCCTAAAGATTTTATTTTTATACAAAACCCAAAAGCAGTGAAGTTGGCACGTTGTGTAAATGGTAAATAAAAACAGAATATAATGATTTGCAAATCCTTTTCAACTTATATTCAATTGAATAGACTGCAAAGACAAGATATTTAACGTTCGAACTGGACAACTTTAGTTTTTGCAAATATTACGTAATTTGGAATTTGATGCCTGCAACATGTTTCAAAAAAGCTGGCACAAGTGGCAAATAAGACTGAGAAAGTTGAGGAATGCTCATCAAACACTTATTTGGAACATCCCACAGGTGAACAGGCTAATTGGGAACAGGTGGGTGCCATGATTGGGTATAAAAGCAGCTTTCATGAAATGCTCAATCATTCACAAACAAGGATGGGGCGAGGGTCACCACTTTATGAACAAATGCCTGAGCAAATTGTTTAAAAACAACATTTCTCAACCAGCTACTGCAAGGAATTTAGGGATTTCACCATCTATGGTCCGTAATATCATCAAAAGGTTCAGAGAATCTGGAGAAATCACTGCACGTAAACAGCAAGGCTGAAAACCAACATTGAATGCCTGTGACCTTCGATCCCTCAGGCGGTGCTCAGTCATGCTCAGTCATTCACAAACAAGGATGGGGAGAGGGTCACCACTTTGTCAACAAATGCGTGAGCAAATTGTTGAACAGTTTAAAAACAACATTTCTCAACGCAAGGAATTTAGGGATTTCACCATCTGCAGTCTGTAATATCATTAAAAGGTTCAGAGAATCTGGAGAAATCACTGCATGTACCATTGAATGCCCGTGACCTTGGATCCCTCAGGTGGTACTGCATCAAAAACCCGACATCAGTGTGTAAAGGATATCACCACATGGGCTCAGGAACACTTCAGAAAACCACCGTCAGAAACTACAGCTTGTCGCTACATCTGTAAGTGCAAGTTAAAACTCTACTATGCAAAGCCAAAGCCATTTGTCAAACAACACCCAGAAACGCAGCCGGCTTCGCTGGGCCTGAGCTCATCTAAGATGGATTGATGCAAATAAGATGGATTGATGCAAAGTGTAAAAGTGTTCTGTGGCCTGACGAGTCCACATTTCAAATTGTTTTTGGAAACTGTGGATGTTGTGTCCTCTGGATCAAAGGAAAGAACCATCTGGATTGGTATGGTGCAAAGTTGAAAAGCCAGCATCTGTGATGGTATGGGGGTGTATTAGTGCCCAAGGCATGGGTAACTTACACATCTGTGAAGGCGCCATTAATGCTGAAAGGTACATACAGGTTTTGTAGCAACATATGTTGCCATCCAAGCAACGTTATCATGGACGCCCCTGCTTATTTCAGCAAGACAATGCCAAGCCATGTGTTACAACAGCGTGGCTTCATAGTAAAAAAGTGCAGGTACTAGACTAGACTGCCTGCAGTCCAGACCTGTCTCCCATTGAAAATGTGTGGCGCATTATGAAGCCTAAAACACCACAACGGAGACCCCCGGACTGTTGAACAACTTAAGCTGTACATCAAGCAAGAATGGGAAAGAATTCCACCTGAGAAGCTTAAAAAATGTGTCTCCTCAGTTCCCAAACGTTTACTGGGTGTTGTTAAGAGGAAAGGCCATGTAACACAGTGGTAAAAATGCCCCTCTACCAACTTTTTTGCAACGTGTTGCTGCCATTAAATTCTAAGTTAATGATTATTTGCAAAAAAAAATGAAGGTTCTCAGTTTGAACATTAAGTATCTTGTCTTTGCAGTCTATTCAATTGAATATAAGTTGAAAAGGATTTGCAAATCATTGTATTCTGTTTTTATTTACGAATTACACAACGTGCCAACTTCACTGGTTTTGGGTTTTGTACATTGATTCTTAAAAGAAAATATATTTTTGAATAAATAAGATTTTACATACGCTGTGTAAAACGTTCATCCTCCCCACAGCGCCGACTTTGGAAGTGTAGTTAATGAATCCGATGTTCCCCTCGGTGGCGGCATACAGCTCCTTCACTTTAATGTCGCCGAAGCGCCGCAGAAACTCGGACCAGACGTCTTTGCGGACGCCGTTGCCGATGGCGATCCTCACTTTGTGGTCCCTGTCGTCGTCCTTCTACAGGAGACGGACAATTAGTGCCATCTTCCTCAGCAGGCGACAAAGACGCTGACCTGTGGCGAGTTGCAGAGGTAGCGCATGGTTTCTCCGATGTACTGCATCACTGTCACGTTGTGCTCCCTGCAGTCATCCCAGAACTGAGAGGCAGAGAACTTTCTCTTCAAAACCACCGTTATACCTGCGGCCGACATCACTTCTTTTTATAATAAAAAAAAAAAAAAAAAAAAAAAAAAAAAAAAAAAAGGCCTCATCCCGATTTGACAACATGGTCGCTACCTCTCTGGATGGCACCCGCTAGTCCGATGAGAAAGCCCGAGCTGTGGTAGAGAGGCAGGTTGATGTAGATGACATCATCACTGGTGATGCCGCACGTTGCTTGGATGAAGGATGCCGCCCACATGCGCTCATGGGTGACCACCGCCGCTTTGGGCAAACCTTTGAAGGACAGAAGAAGAATGTCTTTACACGACTTTGAAATGTTGCTTTAACCATCAAACTTTCATGTCAGTACAATCTTCAGTCAATAAAGCACCTTGACCTGCGGTATAACCAAGACATAGCAACATTGTTATTGTAAGAGTTAACACAGAGGAACTACTTTTCGCCTTTCTCACACTGCTCCTCCAACCACTAGCGAGCTACTAGCTAATACCGTATTTTCCAGACCATAGGGCGCACCGGATTATAAGGCGCACTGACGATGAATGGTCTATTGTTGATCTTTTTTCATATATTAGGCGCACCGGATTATAAAGGGGTCATAGTATTTATTTATTTATTTTTCTACATGTAAAACACTTCCTTGTGGTCTACATCAGTGGTCCCCAACCACCGGGCCGTGGCCCGGTAACGGTCCGTTGATCGATTAGTACCGGGCCGCACAAGAAATTAAAAAAATATTTTATTTTATTTTTTTATTTTTATTAAATCAACACAAGATACACTTACAATTAGTGCACCAACCCAAAAAACCTTCCTCCCCCATTCACACAAAAGGGTTGTTTCTTTCTGTTATTAATATTCTGATTCCTACATTATATATCAATATATATCAATACAGTCTGCAGGGATACAGTCCGTAAGCATGCATGTTTGTATTTTTTTATGACAAAAAAAATATATTTAAAAAAATACCATAACCGCCCCCCCCCACATATATATGTATACACATATATATATATACACACACATATATATATATATATATATATATATATGTATATATATATACACATATATATATACATATACATATATATATGTGTGTATATATATATATATATATATATATATGTATGTGTGGGGGGAAAAATCACAAGACTATTTCATCTCTACAGGCCTGTTTCATGAGGGGGGGTACCCTCAATCGTCAGGAGATTTTTTTTGTTGAGCACTGTATATATATATATATATATATATATATACATACATATATATGTGTGTATATATATATATATATATATATATATATATATATATATATATATATATATATATATGTGTGTGTGTATACAGGTAAAAGCCAGTAAATTAGAATATTTTGAAAAACTTGATTTATTTCAGTAATTGCATTCAAAAGGTGTAACTTGTACATTATATTTATTCATTGCACACAGACTGATGCATTCAAATGTTTCTTTCATTTAATTTTGATGATTTGAAGTGGCAACAAATGAAAATCCAAAATTCCGTGTGTCACAAAATTAGAATATTACTTAAGGCTAATACAAAAAAGGGATTTTTAGAAATGTTGGCCAACTGAAAAGTATGAAAATGAAAAATATGAGCATGTACAATACTCAATACTTGGTTGGAGCTCCTTTTGCCTCAATTACTGCGTTAATGCGGCGTGGCATGGAGTCGATGAGTTTCTGGCACTGCTCAGGTGTTATGAGAGCCCAGGTTGCTCTGATAGTGGCCTTCAACTCTTCTGCGTTTTTGGGTCTGGCATTCTGCATCTTCCTTTTCACAATACCCCACAGATTTTCTATGGGGCTAAGGTCAGGGGAGTTGGCGGGCCAATTTAGAACAGAAATACCATGGTCCGTAAACCAGGCACGGGTAGATTTTGCGCTGTGTGCAGGCGCCAAGTCCTGTTGGAACTTGAAATCTCCATCTCCATAGAGCAGGTCAGCAGCAGGAAGCATGAAGTGCTCTAAAACTTGCTGGTAAGACGGCTGCGTTGACCCTGGATCTCAGGAAACAGAGTGGACCGACACCAGCAGATGACATGGCACCCCAAACCATCACTGATGGTGGAAACTTTACACTAGACTTCAGGCAACGTGGATCCTGTGCCTCTCCTGTCTTCCTCCAGACTCTGGGACCTCGATTTCCAAAGGAAATGCAAAATTTGCTTTCGTCAGAAAACATGACTTTGGACCACTCAGCAGCAGTCCAGCTCTTTTTTTTCTTAGCCCAGGTGAGAGGCTTTGCGCGCTGTTTCTTGGTCAACAGTGGCTTGACACGAGGTATGCGGCAGTTGAAACCCATGTCTTTCAAGCGTCTCTTGGTGGTGGACCTTGAAGCACTGACTCCAGCAGCTGTCCACTCCTTCTGAATCTCCCCCACATTTTTGAATGGTTTTTTTTTCACAATCTTGACCAGGGCGCGGTGATCCCTATCGCTTGTACACTTTTTCTGACCACAGTTTTTCCTTCCCTTTGCCTCTCCATTAATGTGTTTGGACACAGAGCTCTGAGAACAGCCAGCCTCTTCAGCAATAACCTTTTGTGTCTTTCCCTCCTTGTGCAATGTGTCGATGGTTGCCTTTTGGACAGCTGTCAAATCTGAAGTCTTCCCCATGTTTGTGTAGGCTTCAGAACTGGACTGAGAAACCATTTAAAGCCCTTTGCAGGTGTTTTGAGTTAATCAGCTGATTAGTTTGTGGCACCAGGTGTCTTCAAAATTGAACCCTTACACAATATTCTAATTTTGTGACACACGGAATTTTGGATTTTCATTTGTTGCCACTTCAAATCATCAAAATTAAATGAAAGAAACATTTGAATGCATCAGTCTGTGTGCAATGAATAAATATAATGTACAAGTTACACCTTTTGAATGCAATTACTGAAATAAATCAAGTTTTTCAAAATATTCTAATTTACTGGCTTTTACCTGTATATATACATATGTATGTATATATAACAATAAGTCAATTTATATATATATATATATATATATATATATATATATATATATATATATATATATATATATATATATATATATATACATATATATGTGTGTATATATATGACAATATGTCATATATACATATTTACACATATTTGTATATATATATATATATGCATAAATATAAATATACATATATATAGTACAGGCCAAAAGTTTGGACACACCTCATTCAATGCGTTTTCTTTTTTTTTCATGATTTTTTACATGAAATTATATATTATATATATGTATATATATATATATATATATATATATATATATATATATATATATATATATATATATATATATATATGTGTGTATATATATGACAATATGTCATATATACATATTTACACATGTATATGTGTATATATATATATATATATATATATATATATATATATATATATATATATGTGTGTATATATATGACAATATGTCATATATACATATTTACACATGTATATGTGTATATATATATATATATATATATATATATATATATATATATATATATATATATATATATATATACACATATATATATATATATACACACAAAAGTTTGGACACACCTCATTCAGTGCGTTTTCTTTTTTTTTTTTATGATTTTTTACATGAAATTATATATATATATATATATATATATATATATGTGTGTGTATATATATGACAATATGTCATATATACATATTTACACATGTATATATATATATATATATATATATATATATATATATATATATATATGCATAAATATGAATATACATATATATAGTACAGGCCAAAAGTTTGGACACACCTCATTCAATGCGTTTAATTTTTTTTCATGATTTTTTACATTGTAGATTGTCACTGAAGGCATCAAAACTATGGATGAACACATGTGGAGTTATGTAATTAACAAAAAAAGGTGAAATAACTGCAAAACATGTTTTATATTCCAGTTTCTTCAAAATAGCCACCTTTTGCTCAGATTACTGCTTTGCACACTCTTGGCATTCTCTCGATGAGGTTCAAGAGGTAGTCACCTGAAATGGTTTTCACTTCTCAGGTGTCATAGTTTTGATGCCTTCAGTGACAATCTACAATGTAAATAGTCATGAAAATAAAGAAAACGCATTGAATGAGAAGGTGTGTCCAAACTTTTGGTCTGTACTGTGTGTGTATATATATATATATATATATATATATATGTCTTAATAAGGTTATCCAAAAAATAGTGCTCGATACCGTAGTAGAGCGCAATATATGTATGTGTGGGAAAAAAAATTGAGGGTACCCCCCCTCATGAAACAGGCCTGTAGAGATGAAATAGTCTTGTGATTTTTTTTCCCACACATACATATATATATATATATATATATATATATATATATATATATATATATATATATATATATATATATACACACATTGAATTTCAATGATCAGCAATCAATCTGTTGTAGTATTCAAACAACTCTCTGTCCTCCCAGCACAGATGCTATAGTCACCGATGTTGCTTCTAACACATCAGGGTTGCCAGATAGTGAAAAATCCTCCTTCGAGCATGAACCAAGCTTTGTTTTTGTCACTAAAAGGAGCTCTTTATGTCATTGAATGACATGCAGATTGTTACGTTTCGCTGCGGGTGTTGTTGATCTGCACCCCAGGATGATGCAGAAACAGCAGATCAAGATCAGGTGAAAATGTGTTGAATGGAAAAAAACAAAAACAATGTTACAAGGAAGTATAAAGCACAATGATCCAGCCGAGTTCAGAAAACAGGGCTGGCGTAAAAAGCATCCTGATTGGCAACCAGGAACAGGTGTGTTCTGACTGCACAATCACGGACAGAAGTACTGGCAAGAAGGAAACAAACAGGAAATAAAAGCAAAAATAAAACCAAATACCACAAACTAATAATGACTGTCATGAGAGATATGAATAATAGCAGTCTTGTCTGATGAGATTATTGGAGGTCCTTACCTGTGGTTCCTGACGTGTAGATGTAAAGAGCAGTGCTCCTGATCTTCACGTTGGCTCGCAGGTCCTTGGACAAAGGCTGGTCTGAGGCCTTGGAAATTTTATCTGTCAAAACTTGGACTCCATCGACGTGTCGCGTCTCCGACAGGAAGTACACGCTGACCCCCTGCTCTCTCAGTGCAGGTAGGATTTCCTCCACCGCGTCCTGCAGCTCTGCAAACACATGCATGCCAGCGCTCAAGTTGGGAAATGCCACACGTGTGGACCACCTGTGTCAAGTTGCCTCAAGTCCCACCCTCACACGAGCACATGGCGAGGCCCCTCAAGCCTAAGAAATGTCTACTTTTCAAAATATTCACTTCATATTATGCTTGTTGTCATGGCCAACATACTGCTCTTTTCAATACATCACTTTCTCACATGTAAAAGAGGAAATAAATAGCAAAATATACTGAAATATACAAAGGGATTCAAATGAAATATAATGAACCGAGTAATTGATTATTCTATTGATAAGTCTACACAAGCATTACTTTTATTTAACTATGTTCTATTCAGTGCAAGTTTACTGTGTAATTATTAGGGGTGTAACGGTACACAAAAATTTCGGTTCGGTACGTACCTCGGTTTAGAGGTCACGGTTCGGTTCATTTTCGGTACAGTAAGAAAACAACAAAATATACATTTTTGGGTTATTTATTTACCAAATTTGTAAACAATGGCTTTATCCTTTTAACATTGGGAACACTATAATAATTCTGCCCATGCTAATCCACATTAAACTGCCTCAAATTGTTGCTCAGATTAAATAAAATGACAAAACTTTTCTTCTACGTATAAAAAGTGCAACATTAAACAGTTTCAAGTCAACTCATCATGCTTAAAGGCCTACTGAAATGCGATTTTCTTATTTAAACGGGGATATGAGGTCCATTCTATGTGTCATACTTGATCATTTCGCGATATTGCCATATTTTTGCTGAAAGGATTTAGTAGAGAACATCGACGATAAAGTTCGCAACTTTAGGTCGCTGATAAAAAAGCCTCGCCTGTACCGGAAGTAGCAGACGATATGCGCGTGATGTCACAGGTTGTGGAGCTCCTCACATCCGCACATTGTTTACAATCATGGCCACCAGCAGCGAGAGTGATTCGGACCGAGAAAGCGACGATTTCCCCATTAATTTGAGCGAGGATGAAAGATTTGTGGATGAGGAAAGTGAGAGTGAAGGACTAGAGGGCAGTGGGAGCGATTCAGCAAGATGCTGTGAGAGGCGGGTGGAAACTGATATTCAGCTGGGAATGACTAAAACAGTAAATAAACACAAGACATATATATACTCTATTAGCCACAACACAACCAGGCTTATATTTAATATGCCACAAATGAATCCCGCATAACAAACACCTCCCCCCTCCCGTCCATATAACCCGCCAATACAACTCAAAACACCTGCACAACACACTCAATCCCACAGCCCAAAGTACCGTTCACCTCCCCAAAGTTCATACAGCACATATATTTCCCCAAAGTTACGTACGTGACATGCACATAGCGGCACGCACGTACGAGCAAGCGATCAAATGTTTGGAAGCCGCAGCTGCATGCGTACTCACGGTAGCGCGTCTGCGCATCCAACTCAAAGTCCTCCTGGTAAGAGTCTCTGTTGTCCCAGTTCTCCACAGGCCAATGGTAAAGCTTGACTGTCATCTTCCGGGAATGTAAACAATGAAACACCGGCTGTGTTTGTGTTGCTGCAGTTGGCCGCAATGCACCGCTTCCCACCTACAGCTTTCTTCTTTGCGGTCTCCATTGTTCATTGAACAAATTGCAAAAGATTCACCAACACAGATGTCCAGAATACTGTGGAATTTTGCGATGAAAACAGACGACTTAATAGCTGGCCACCATGCTGTCCCAAAATGTCCTCCACAATCCGTGACGTCACGCGCTGACGTCATCATACCGAGACGTTTTCAGCAGGATATTTCGCGTAAAATTTAAAATTGCACTTTAGTAAACTAACCCGGCCGTATTGGCATGTGATGCAATGTTAATATTTCATCATTGATATATAAACTATCAGACTGCGTGGTCGGTAGTAGTGGGTTTCAGTAGGCCTTTAATTTATTACAGCATTTGGGAAGCCTGTAGTTAATTTTTAATATCTAAATGTTATATTTTTATCAACATGTAACAGCAGGGACCCTGCCATTCAAAACTAGGCTGCTGCATTACTAATGATTAATGTAACTATAGCTGAAAAAAATAGTACAATAGCAATAGGAGAGACTATTCATCCATGAACACCATGGAGTTCATGTAGGCTTTATGATGCAGTTACATTATTATATCAACTATCAGAGACGGAAACTCTTCATTTAACATAATGTCCTTTTTTGCTGCTTCAACACAGCTCAATCAACACAGAAAAAGGTAAAGTGAAATAACAGACAGACAGGGCTTTGCTGTCTGTAACACACACACCGCAAAATGAGTATATGTTATGCTAAAAGCGAATTAGCCTTCACCTCAAGCCAGGACTGCGAGCAAGCTGAGCTGCAGTTTGTTTCTAGAAGGTCAACGGGCTCATAGTGATGTTACTGGTAGTTGACTGGGAGGTTTTATTATAATTTGGGGAGAGTCCGCTGCCTGGTGCTTACCTGCTAAACGCTAAGCACTGACTACATGCGCTCTGAATACTCACTGCTGATTGGCTGTTACCGCTCTGTATGAAACCAATCAGATGGTTGTGTGGGTGGGACAATGCTGGGTGCTGTAGAGTACTGACAGAGACAGGCAGAAGGAAGCGGAGCAGCTTGTTAAGACTTTAGCTTAGCTTAATATGTCCGTGTGGAAACTCGTTCGGTACACCTCCGAACCGAACCGAACCCACCGTACCGAAACGGTTCAATACAAATACACGTACCGTTACACCCCTAGTAATTACATCATGTGACATACCAGCGTAACCACATACATTGTACTTTGGTAATATGTTTTTTTCTTTGAAGCTTTTCTAATATACCTTCACCTCATAATTACAAGTTAATTGTGCAGTAAAACCACAACCATTTTATAATCCTTAATAATTTGAGAGTGTAAATCTGGTAATGAAACATTCAGCTCTGGTGCACTAATACACTCACTGTTCACTTCATTAGGTACACCATGAACAATGGTAATTTTCACACTTTAATATTCTATTTACAATGTATTCCAATTAACCTTTGCTATTTATAACATAATCTACAAAACCCAAAACCAGTGAAGTTGGCACGTTGTGTAAATGGTAAATAAAAACAGAATACATCCATCCATCCATCCATTTCTACCGCTTATTCCCTTTGAGGTCGCGGGGGGCGGTGGAGCCTATCTCAGCTACAATTGATACAATGATTTGCAAATCCTTTACAACTTATATTCAATTGAATAGACTGCAAAGACAAGATATTTGATGTTTGAACTGAGAAACTTATGTTTTTCTATGCAAATTATCATTACTTTGAATTTAATGGCAGCAACACATTGCAAAAAAGTTGGCACAAAGGCATTTTTACCACTGTGTTACATGGCCTTTCCTTTTAACAACACTCAGTAAACCTTTAGGTACTGAAGAGACCAATTTTTTGAAGCTCTTCAGGTGGAATTCTTTCCCATTCTTGCTTGATGTACAGCTTAAGTTGTTCAACAGTCCGGGGGTCTCCGTTGTGGTATTTTAGGCTTCATAATGCGCCACACATTTTCAATGGGAGACAGGTCTGGATTACAGGCAGGCCAGTCTAGTACCCGCACTCTTTTACTACAAAGCCACGCTGTTGTAACACGTGCAGAATGTGGCTTGGCCTTGCTGAAATAAGCAGGGGCGTCCATGAAAAAGATGTTGCTTGGATGGCAACACATGTTGCTCCAAAACTTGTACCGTATTTTCCGCACTATTAGCCGCACCTAAAAACCACAAATTTACTCAAAAGCTGACAGTGCGGCTTATAACCCGGTGCGCTTTATATATGGATTAATATTAAGATTCATTTTCATAAAGTTTAGGTCTCGCAACTACGGTAAACAGCCGCCATCTTTTTTCCCCGTAGAAGCGGAAGCGCTTCTTCTTCTACGGCAAGCAACCGCCAAGGTAAGCACCCGCCCCCATAGAAGAGGAAGCGCTTCTTCTTCTACTGTAAGCAACCACCCGCCCCCGTAGAAGAAGAAGAAGGGCGCGGATATTACGTTTCATTTCCTTTGTGTGTTTACATCTGTAAAGACCACAAAATGGCTCCTACTAAGCGACAGGTTTCCGGTTCATGAAAAGACGCAATCTCTCCATCCGCACACGGACTACTATTTCACAGCAACTGCCTAAAGACTTTCAAGAAAAGCTGGCTACTTTTCGTGCATATTGTAAAAACAAGATAGCTGAAAAAAAGATCCGGCCATAGAACATTATCAACATGGACGAGGTTCCACTGACTTTTGATATTCCTGTGAACCGCACTGTGGATACAACGGGAGCACGTACGGTGAATATTCGCACCACAGGGAATGAGAAGTCATCCTTCACTGTGGTTCTAGCTTGCCATGCTAATGGCCAGAAACTTCCACCCATGGTGATATTCAAAAGGAAGACCTTGCCAAAAGAGACTTTTCCAGCCGGCGTCATCATAAAAGCTAACTCGAAGGGATGGATGGATGAAGAAAAGATGAGCGAGTGGTTAAGGGAAGTTTACGCGAAGAGGCCGGGTGGCTTTTTTCACGCAGCTCCGTCCATGTTGATATACGACTCCATGCGCGCCCACATCACGCTGGTTTTTAATATATTATTAAAGTTTGACTGACCTATCTGACTGTTTTTTTGACATTCCCTTTAGCGCAGTTAGATGCGGCTTATAACACGGGGCGGCTTATAGGTGGACAAAGTTTTGAAATATGCCGTTCATTGAAGGCGCGGCTTATAACCCAGGGCGGCTTATGGTGCGGAAAATACGGTATGTACCTTTCAGCATTAATGGTGCCTTCACAGATGTGTAAGTTACCCATGCTTTGGGCACTAATACACCCCCATACCATCACAGATCCTGGCTTTTGAACTTTTCGCCTAGAACAATCCGGATGGTTCTTTTCCTCTTTGTTCCGTAGGACACGACGTCCACAGTTTCCAAAAACAATTTGAAATGTGGACTCGTCAGACCACAGAACACTTTTCCACTTTGCATCAGTCCATCTTAGATGATCTCGGGCCCAGCGAAGCCGGCAGCATTTCTGGGTGTTGTTGATAAATGGCTTTGGCTTCGCATAGTAGAGTTTTATCTTGCACTTACAGATGTAGCGACCAACTGTAGTTACTGACAGTGGTTTTCTGAAATGTTCCTGATACCATGTGGTGATATCCTTTACACACTGATGTTGCTTTTTGATGCAGTACCGCTTGAGGGATCAAAGGTTCGTAATATCATTGCTTACGTGCAGTGATTTCTCCAGATTCTCGGAACCTTTTAATGATATTACGGACCGTAGATGGTGAAATCCCTAAATTCCTTACAATAGCTGGTTGAGAAATGTTGTTCTTAAACTGTTGGACAATTTTCTCACGCATTTGTTGACAAAGTGGTGACCCTCGCCCCATCCTTGTTTGTGAATGACTGAGCATGTCTGCTTTTATACCCAGAGCAAAGCTTCAAAAATTGGTCTCCTCAGTTCCCAAACATTTACTGAGTGTTGTTAAAAGGAAAGGCCATGTAACACAGTGGTAAAAATGCCCCATGTGCCAACTTTTTTGCAATGTGTTGCTGCCATTAAATTCTAAGTTAATGATTATTTGCAAAAAAAAATGTAGTTTCTCAGTTCGACCATTAAATATCTTGTCTTTGCAGTCTATTCAATTAAATATAAGTTGCAAATCATTGTGTTCTGTTTTTATTTACGAATTACACAACGTGCCAACTTCACTGGTTTTGGGTTTTGTACATAATATTAACTATTTGCAAATGCACCGGGTTTTAGATTTTCAATAATCCTGATTCAATAAACAAAGGGTTCAAATGTTTTCAATAGCCAACATTATGTATTATTCTAACGGCTCTTTCTTTTTTGTTATATGCTAAGTGAATAAGTGTATTTTTGTAGTTATTTCCCCATATTTCTACACAACACTTCATATATTACAACACTAGCAAGCAGTAGAGAATATCGAGTGATTTTTGGTCCATAACATATTTAGCTTTATTCATTATTGACATATTTCTTGCCATTGTGTTGTATATTTTTAAAAGAGGATTCCCGTTCAATTAATCATTTATTATTACACCCAAAACTGTGTTTCTCTTACCCCAGAGCTGGGCAAATATTTAGACTCGGGGGCCAGATTGAGAGAAGAAAATGTGTCTGGGGGTCAATGTGTATGTGTGTATGAATGATATGAATATATACACATTTATCTGTAAAAATCTGCTGTACAGTATGTGTGTTTGGATCCCTTTTTTTCAGGAACACTAATACCAAAAGTCACAACGTCCGATAGAGTTCTAAATATGTTGAGACAGACCACTTCAAAAAAACATAATAGAATTTTACTGTTTTTTACTGAATGGGACACCTAAAATGTGAATTAAAATAAAGAAAGTGGGATTTATTCACTTTTTAAATTACATCTCAACTCTGTATAATGCTGCTGGAATTTCCTGAGGAAATCAATAAAGTACTATCTGTCTATCTATCTATCTATTTACAATATTAACTATGAACCTAAAACACTGAATATTAACAACATATGAACGTCGCTCCTCTTTTACTTCTCAGACCAAGCGAAAAATGTAACAAACAGTAAAATATGAATGCAAAGTGTAATAAACACCGACAATATGATATATTATCATGTAAAAATCTGCTTGCGCATCTGTTTCTGATACAAATGCGTTTCGGGTTGGTGCTCTGAAAACAAATCCCACCCACTCTGCTTTGTTCCTGGTCTGAGCTGCTGTGACGTACATTACCGTAATAACCCATATAACACCCAAAAGCGCAGATTTCAACCATTGAAATACTTTCTATAGTTCAGGAATTACGGTCATTTACAAACCCTGTTTCCATATGAGTTGGGAAATTGTGTTAGATGTAAATATAAACGGAATACAATGATTTGCAAATCCTTTTCAACCCATATTCACTTGAATGCACTACAAAGACAACATATTTGATGTTCAAACCCATAAACTTTATTTTATTTTTTTTGCAAATAATAATTAACTTAGAATTTCATGGCTGCAACACATGCCAAAGTAGTTGGGAAAGGGCATGTTCACCACTGTGTTACATGGCCTTTCCTTTTAACAACACTCAGTAAACATTTGGGAATTGAGGAGACACATTTTTTAAGCTTCTCAGGTGGAATTATTTCCCATTCTTGCTTGATGTACAGCTTAAGTTGTTCAACAGTCCGGGGGTCTCCGTTGTGGTATTTTAGGCTTCATAATGCGCCACACATTTTCAATGGGAGACAGGTCTGGACTACAGGCAGGCCAGTCTAGTACCCGCACTCTTTTACTATGAAGCCACGTTGATGTAACACGTGGCTTGGCATTGTCTTGCTGAAATAAGCAGGGGCGTCCATGGTAACGTTGCTTGGATGGCAACATATGTTGCTCCAAAACCTGTATGTACCTTTTAGCATTAATGGCGTCTTCACAGATGTGTAAGTTACCCATGTCTTGGGCACTAATACACCCCCATACCATCACAGATGCTGGCTTTTCAACTTTGCGCCTAGAACAATCCGGATGGTTCTTTTCCTCTTTGGTCCGGAGGACACGATGTCCACAGATTCCAAAAACAATTTGAAATGTGGACTCGTCAGACCACAGAATACTTAGATGAGCTCAGGCCCAGCGAAGCCGACGGCGCTTCTGGGTGTTGTTGATAAATGGTTTTCACCTTCCATAGGAGAGTTTTAACTTGCACTTACAGAAGTAGCGATCAACTGTAGTTACTGACAGTGGGTTTCTGAAGTGTTCCTGAGCCCATGTGATGATATCCTTTACACACTGATGTCGCTTGTTGATGCAGTACAGCCTGAGGGATCGAAGGTCACAGGCTTAGCTGCTTACGTGCAGTGATTTCTCCAGATTCTCTTAACCCTTTGATGATATTACGGACCGTAGATGGTGAAATCCCTAAATTCCTTGCAATAGCTGCTTGAGAAAGGTTTTTCTTAAACTGTTCAACAATTTGCTCACGCATTTGTTGACAAAGTGGTGACCCTCGCCCCATCCTTGTTTGTGAATGACTGAGCATTTCATGGAATCTACTTTTATACCCAATCATGGCACCCACCTGTTCCCAATTTGCCTGCACACCTGTGGGATGTTCCAAATAAGTGTTTGATGAGCATTCCTCAACTTTATCAGTATTTATTGCCACCTTTCCCAACTTCTTTGTCACGTGTTGCTGACATCAAATTCTAAAGTTAATGATTATTTGCAAAAAAAAAAAGTTTATCAGTTTGAACATCAAATATGTTGTCTTGTAGCATATTCAACTGAATATGGGTTGAAAATGATTTGCAAATCATTGTATTCCGTTTATATTTACATCTAACACAATTTCCCAACTCATATGGAAACGGGGTTTGTAAAAACAGCACTGCACATCATAATGGCGGTGACAGCTTTGATGTTAAAGGTCTAAAAAAATGATGTAGAATGTTGCTGGATTGAAAATCTTAACGGGGCGCATGCGTATTTTGCCCAGGTCTGTCTTAGCCTGTCAATATCTACTCCGTCTGTTTGTATTTGTGTTTGACTTTCTCTTACACTGTTACCAAATTGCATTATTTTAGTTTTACTGAGATTCAAAGATAGTCTGTTTTTGTCCAACAATCTCTTTCATTTATAAATATTATTCTGTTATTTATATAAGCTTATTTGCATTCTCTACGGAACAACACACTGATGTTGTGTCGTGTGTTTACCTCGCACACAACGCTGTAATCTAACAAGGAAGCAAACACATAGCATCAGCTCAAAGTTAGTAGCAGTCATGGCGCCCTGTCACCTGAGTGCCTTTTGACCAATCATTGAGGAGGTCGCCTGAAGGCCAGTTGGCCATAGTTTATTTATACAAGACTCTGGCACTAATAGTGGGCAGGCTCCATCTAGAGCAGGGGTGTCAAACTCCTTTTACATCAGGGGCCACATGGAGAAAAATCTACTCCCAAGTGGGCCGGACTGGTAAAATCACGGCACGATAACTTCAAAATAAAGACAACTTCAGATTGTTTTCTTTGTTTAAAAATAGAACAAGCACATTCTGAAAATGTACAAATCATAATGTTTTTGTTTTTTTTACACTCACATGTTGCGGTTAATAGTGTTCTATCTTTATTTGTCATTATTTATACTTTCTGGATAAATTATGTGTTAATGTTCACATGTTAATTTTCAATCCATCAAGACAAAAAAATAATATCAAAATCAAATTACATTATGTTATTTATGTAGTTTGCTCATTTTCCTTGACTGATGTACTAACATCATGTGTTTTATTTTTTTGTTACATATGTAGCATCATCTACAAAGATAAAAAGCTATTGTGACATCTAGTGGACACATTTAGAACAGCAGTTTTTTTTGTTCAAAACTTTCGGCTCATTTTTATACTTTGCAAACTCATCCTGCGGGCTGGGGAAAACCTGTTCGCGGGCCTGATCCGGCCCGGGGGTTGTACGTTTGACATCCCTGATCTAGTGCTACGCCAAATAACTACGTAATTAAATATTCAAACACAGTTGGAATTTTACTAAATAACAGTCGCAATTTTACTCGACAAAAGTCAACATTTTTTAGGAAAACTCTAACATTTTGGAAATGTTATAACAATAATCAGAATTGTATTTGGCAAAATTATGACAAGTCATCATTTTACTCAAAAAATTGCACTATTTTACTGTAATTATTGAAATTTGGAATTATTGTAATTATTATTGTAATTGGTTTTTAATCTTCATTATTTACTTCAAGTTATTACAGTATGTCTCTATATACATATTTATTTATTTATTTTTATAAATTTTGGCCCAAAAGGGCACAATTCAATTTCTTACACAGACTTGTTATTGCATATGTTGGCCAGAGGCGGAGCACTTTTAAAACCGACACACGGTCAATTAGAAAAATTTTACTTGGCAAAATTATGACATAAGTCATCATTTTACTCAAAAAATGTCACTATTTTACAAGAACAACAAAAAAAGTGGTAACATTGTGATAACATTTAGAATTTTATATGACAAATGTCACCATTTTCCAGTAAAAATTAATAATTTTACATACAAAAGTAATAATTTTACAAGAAAATATTGCAATATTACAGAAACAGAAAGAATATGAGAAACTGTTCCCAATTTTAATAGAAAAAAGTCGACACTTTTAGTTAATAATTGGTTTAGTTTGTAATTGTTTTTTTAATCTTCACTATTTACTTCAAGTTATTA
>NC_084557.2:34358191-34508191 GCF_033978685.3 Nerophis lumbriciformis | reverse complement strand
GCCCGATTGTAGCTGAGATAGGCTCCAGCGCCCCCCGCGACCCCAAAGGGAATAAGCGGTAGAAAATGGATGGATGTATATGTATATGTATGCATTTATGTATGTATATATATATATATATATATATATATATATATATATATATATATATATATGTATATATGTATATATATATATATATATATGCATATACGTATGTACGTATGTATATATATATATATATGCATATATGTATGTATGTATTTGATTTATACATATATATATCCATATATATATATATATATATATATATATATATATATATATATATATATATATATATATATATATATATATATATATATATATATATATATGGGTGTGTTTGTTATGGGATAAATAATAGAATAAACAATTTAATACAGCGCTATCTCTTTTTGTTTTTTGCAATATGAGATCCAGCACCCCCCGCGACCCCTTCTATTTGGCCACATGATGGCGATGTAGGTCTTTGAAAATTAATTCAGCCGATTCCATATCCAGCAATTTGATGTAGACAATGTGTTGTGACGTACAATCATTTTTGTTGTATTCAATGGATCAGCTCTGATTGCACATTGTGTTCTTTGTAACAGAGGATATTTTCCCATGCAAAGACTGTGGGATTTGGTACAGAAGTGAAAGGAACCTGCAAGCCCACCTAATGTACTACTGCGCCAGCCGACAGAAACAGCCGGCTGCCGCTTCAACCCCACCACAAGACAAACCCAAGGAGTCCTATCCCAATGAGCGTGTATGCCCCTTTCCTCAGTGCAACAAGAGCTGCCCCAGTGCAAGTTCACTGGAGATTCACATGCGTACACACAGTGGTAAGAACAAGCATCTGTTAAGTGCAGAGATACGTAATACCGGACTTTAGCATAGCAGCGCTGTTGTTGCTCTGACTAATTTGAATTTTTTACGACAGGTGAGCGTCCATTTGTCTGCCTCATCTGTCTGTCAGCCTTCACCACAAAAGCAAACTGTGAGCGCCATCTGAAGGTCCACACTGACACACTAAACGGTGTGTGTCATGGCTGTGGCTTTGTCTCGACTACAAGGGATATTCTTTACAGCCATTTAGTCACGAGTCACATGGTGTGCCAGCCTGGATCTCGCAGTGAGGTCTACTCTCCTGGGCCAGGCCTTCCTAAGCTGCCCTCATCTATTGGTGAGTCATATTATTGTTGGTTTATCTGATTAGGGAAGGTACCAAATTTGGTACTTTTGTAGATACCAACAGAATTTGTTTGGTACTACCGTGTACTGATTCACTTTAATATCAAACTGTACTTTTTTTCGATACCTTTGTTGCATGTGATGTAACATCCCTTTCCAGACTTGTAATGGGTTTAAGCACCTGCTCAGTGGCCTTGTGGTTAGAGTTCAAACCCCAGCCAAGTCATACCAAAGACTATAAAAATGGGACCCATTACCTCCCTGCTTGGCACTCAGCATCAAGGGTTGGAATTGGGGGTTAAATCACCAAAAATGATTCCCGGGCGCGGCCACCGCTGCTGCCCACTGCTCCCCTCACCTCCCAGGGGGTGAACAAGGGGATGGGTCAAATGCAGAGCACACATTTCACCACACCTAGTGTGTGTGACAATCATTGGTACGTTAACTTTAACTTTAACTTTGCCTATTCATAGCAAACTGCCTCTCAGTAATGTTGTAATTTACCATTCCAACAAAGCGAGTATGCCTGATTGAAAGCACTCATAAGTAGGGATGTCCGATAATGGCTTTTTGCCGGTATCCGATATTCCGATATTGTCCAACTCTTTAATTATCGATACCGATATCAACCGATATATGCAGTCGTGGAATCAACACATAATTATGCCCAATTTGGACAACCAGGTATGGTGAAGATAAGGTACTTTTTAAAAAAATTAACAAAATAAGATAAATAAATTAAAAAAACATTCTTGAATAAAAAAGAAAGTAAAGCAATATAAAAACAGTTACATAGAAACTAGTAATTAATGAAAATGAGTAAAATTAACTGTTAAAGGTTAGTACTATTAGTGGACCAGCAGCACGCACAATCATGTGTGCTTACGGACTGTATCCCTTGCAGACTGTTTTAATCTATATTGATATATAATGTAGGAACCAGAATATTAATAACAGAAAGAAACAACCCTTTTGTGTGAATGAGTGTAAATGGGGGAGGAAGGTCTTTTGGGTTGGTGCACTAATTGTAAGTGTATCTTGTGTTTTTTATGTTGATTTAATAAAAAATAAAAAAATAAAATAAAAAAAACGATACCGATAATAAAAAAAACGATACCGATAATTTCCGATATTACATTTTAACGCATTTATCGGCCGATAATATCGGCAGGCCGATATTATCGGACATCTCTACTCAAAAGGAAGGTCCTGTTTTCCAAAATGCGTTAGCTCGATTCTAATTTACATTAGATATGCCATATACTGTACATGCTACTGATTAACATTAGTGATATTACATGGCGATTTCAACACCTCCAAATTAACTAAGATGCATGTTACATTTGATAAGTACAAAACTTACAGGCAAATACTTTTTAGGGCTCAACGAACAATAAGACTGGTAGTTCAACCTAATAGACTACTTCCTGACTACCACAACACACCGAGGACAAATTGAAATAAATGCATACTTGTGAAAGAGACTTAAAAGTGTAGGAAAACTAGATACAACAACTTCACATCACAGTTATCATTTTTAGCCCGTTGTTAAATATTGTTTTATTTTTTAGATTTTATTATTAAAGACATGAAAATGTTTTATCAAATGAACACACACAAAAGTATTGAAAATTAGTACAGTTGAGTACCGGTATTGGTTACCTGGAACTGGGAATTGGGACCGTATCGGTTGAAATGTGAATGACCTGGTGGACATTTATCTCAGGACCGTTTGATTTGTATTATGACTAAGGTTGCCAAACATCACTTGAAAAATTCATTTGTACCGTATTTAACCTAATTGGGACATACTTTGTCTCCATGATAATCCAAAATAGCTAGCAAAATGTCAATGGAATGGAATTACTGAATACACTTTATTGGAAATTTTTACGACAAACTTGTTCCCATCACGTTCCTTCTCTGTAACCAATGAAAGAATAACAGCAAATCACCAACTCTGCTGGTGGTGTAATGGTACACACGTGTGCCTTTTGTGCCAGAAAAGGCACACAAGTTTGATCCCCAGTTAGTGTTATGCCAGGAACATTAGGCAAAATGGCAATCATGTGATTGAAAAGACTGACTCGCTGTGTCAGTTTTGCCATTCATCCATTTTCTAAAAAAGATGTTTGTCTTGTTACTTTTTTTAAATAGTAATGTAATTACTTCTTGATATGTGTAATTATTCAAGTTATGCGTCCGCTGCTTTTTTGAAAAACCTTCACATATCTGGTGTTTGCCAATGAGAGGTGTTTCATGAGATTGAGTGTTTCTTTAAAAGGTGATGCCAGTCTTTTATAGTGCAAACTTCATACACTCACTTACACTTAAGTAAGTAAGTCTACTCACAGACAAGAGACTGACATGAATTGTTTTCTCTTTTGCAGTTCTCAGCCCAGGAGACTCTGGCGTGGTGCTGAAGTGTCAAGTCTGTGGCCACAACTCTGAATCCCCTTCCCAGCTGCAGCAGCATGTACAAACCCACCTAGAAGTGCGAGTCCCGACTGAAAGGAGCCCCACCCCTCGTCAAAGTACCCAAGTTGACCAGCTTCAATCATCTACACCTGAGGGAGAGCCTTTAGGCTGTGTCCCTAAGCCAGATTCATCCAGCCCTGGTGCTAATGGGGGCTCTGCGACACCACGAGGCTGCAGTCTCTCTGATGTTCAAACCAACAACAACCTTAAGATCAAGGAAGAGCCTCAATCAGAATCTGAGGCAGAAGAGCAGATGGATGTTAAAGAGCGTAGCGAGAAAGCTGGCCAAAAATCAGAGGGGACGACAAATGAGAGTCAAACTACAAACCTAATTTGTCAAACATCAAATTCTCCAAAGAGCCCTGCTACCACAGTAGTAAAAGCAGAACCAACGAGTCCTACTCCTGGTTGTAGCCCAACTCATATTGGCGGTGCTGGCTCAGTTTTCCCAAGCGGATCAATGTTTTTGCCTCAGTACATGTTTAACCCCGAGACAGCCATTTTGCCCCAGGCCTCAGAGATCCTGGCTAAAATGTCTGAGATGGTTCACAGTCGACTGAAGCAGGGTCAGACGGTTCCTCAGAACACCCCAACCGCCTTCTTCCCCTCTACGCCAACCGTTCCAACAGCCACGGCAACTCCGCCTCAAAAAGGAGCCACCTGCTTTGAGTGTGATATTACATTCAACAACATAAACAATTTCTATGCACACAAGAGGCTTTACTGCTCCAGTCGACACCACGGAGAAGGAGCCACCTCAGCTTCAGATCCAGGATCAGCAAGGGATACTCCCCCAGCCACGGTGCCTTCTAGAAAGGCACAAGATTCATCAGCATCTCCTCGTGATGGAGCAGTAAGCAGAGCGGCTTCGGCCTCACCTTCTGACACTGACCCGGCGGCAGAAAGCGGAGCAACAGAAATGAGGAGAGTTTTGGAAGTTAAGACCGAAACGCCATCAGTCAAGGAAGGAATATCGTCCTCTTCTGAAGGGGAGGGTATAGGCAGTGGAGGAGGAAGAACAAGTGAGGATAGCCAGAGTCCTGTCAGTGGGTCTGTTGAAGACCTGGAAGATGATCCCAACCGAACCTTTTGTGAGGCCTGCAACATCCGCTTCAGTCGCCATGAAAACTACACTGTTCACAAACGCTTCTATTGCGCTTCACGCCACGATCCATCCAACCAGCGATCCACACACATGGCCAAGGCAAACACCACAGCAGCCTTCCATCCCCAGCCATTCCGCACACGCAAGAGGAAGAAGATGTATGAGATTCACATGGCAAGAACTGAAGCCTTAGCCGCAGCCGCTGCCACTGTTGCTGCCGCTGCCTCCGCTCCATCTCCGTCAGTTCTTGGCCTGGCGGTGAAACAAGAAGTTTCTCCCAATGGCGAAGGCAACTCCAGCCCTGAAGGAGATGGTCCGATTGATTTGAGCAAAAGGCCTCGCCTCGTAGAACTTCCACGGGACGGTACTAGCGGTATTCTTCCCGTGTTGCCGCTCACTGATTACCACAAGTGCACCGCCTGTAGTATCAGCTTCAACAGCATTGAAAATTACTTGGCACATAAAACCTACTATTGCCCTGCCACCAGCCTCCAAAAGCACACCTTAGAGCAGCTCCACAGGCTCAAAAGATCGGCCTCTACCTCTCCTAAAAGAAAGTCTCATCAGGAACGCCAAGATCTTCTGCATCCAATAGAAGCTAAGGCGCTCCCTGCAGAGTGGATTAGACAAACTCAAGGTTCCTCGCCTAGTCCGCACATCTCAGCCTTACCTGCCTCGGATGCCACGTCTCCACCTGATACAGCAAGCACGCTTGCAGCGACACCGGGAGCAGGCGCCAAAAGTGGTAGCACGGCTTCTTCTCAGATGGTCTGTCCGTATTGTCCAAGCAGGACCATCACATGTGAGCTAATTGAGCATTTCAAGACTATGCATGGTCTGGTTGTATCAAAGAAGTCACTCCAAGAGGCTCAACCCCCTCAAGGCAGACTAGTTGGTTCCAGTTCCAGCCTTAGTCCCAAAGATGGAGTCACAGCCACCACCTCCAATAATCCAAGATCAGGCTCTCACATTCACAGAGATACTACTAATGGGAAGGCAAGTAGTGAAACCACTTCTCCCTCCTCTCCTCTGGCAAATGGAAGCCCATCAGGTGGGAGTGAATCCCCATCAGCCGGTTTACTTTTACCCATATCCCCCTCAGGAGCTCCCCCTCTGACTTTGTCACCTGTGCCTGACCTCCGAAGAGAGACAGTTGGTACACACCTAATTTCAGACAAGGCTTCGCCAACTGTTGCCTCCCATTCCCTGCCTGCACCCCAAACTGCTGCCATCCCCGGTCCTAAAAGCCCGGTCATCTCCCCGGTCCAGAACGGTAACTCCCGCTTCTGCCGGCTGTGCAACATTAAGTTCAGCAGCCTCTCCACATTCATAGCTCATAAAAAGTACTACTGTTCCTCCCACAGTGCTGAACACGTCAAGTGAGCTGAGTATTTTTTCCTTCCTGAGTGAGTAGACGCTACTCTTCAATTCTCTCCAAGAAAGCCCCCATACCCCGTTTCTGCTGTCAGTCCTTCCAGACTGGTGCCAAAGTTGCACTTAGCTGGCATGACCATTATCTGAAAGAATGGCTGTTACTCCTCAGCAGGACCTGATGTTCCTTTGCTCCTGAGCAGACTTTGCCAGTGGTGTTACTAATGATTATTTTTCCTCACCTGTGGATCTACAAGTACACTATGAGGTGAAATGGAGCCTACCTGTTTGTCTACCTGCGCACTAAAGTGTGCCCTCGTCCCCTAGGTCAATTTCTTGCCACCACATTAACATTTCCCAACTTCTCAATATTCCGCATTGTGGGACGTTAAAAAGTTCTCTGTGAAAAGGCTTAGTCTGTCTCTTCTTGTCGGAAAAACTCCAGTTCTATTTTGACAATTGACTGAAGTGATCGTACAGGTCCAGAACTAAACGGCGAAATAATATCCCTTGTATGGAAAGACTTGATCACGTTTAGTGTTTTTATTATCTGTGTATAGTCTATGATGTCTAAAGAAAAATTCTATAATTCATTTGGTTTCAACACTGGCTCTTTTACGCAAATTTTAAAAAAGCGGAAGCAATTTTTAGTTGAAAAGAAAAAATATGTGGTATGGAATGTTACTAATTACTGAAGGATATTTCACAATAGACTTTTTTTTTTCATATACACGTTTTTATTTTCTCTTAAATGCAAGGGAGAGACAAATGTGAAATATTTATCTTGTAGTCCTCACTGATTTCATGTCAACAAAAAACTACCTACATATTGTGGAAGAGTATTTTTATTTGTTATTTACTTATTCTCATGCTGTTAGAAGGAACTGTGTGGCTCTCGGTGCGATGAAGTATTTCTAGTGTAGATATCTAATATCTTCTCCCTGGGACTACGTCGGGTTTCATTATCATGGAAGCCTTCATTTGTTGTCTTTATGTACTCCTTATTTGACGGTGATTCACCAGCAGCACCATTAGAACCATCACAAGACGTCAGAGTCCGGTTCTTATAATGAAGTCTCCTTCCAATAGGCTATAATAGTCTCATCCAGAAAGTTGGCTTTATGTACCTGCATCATTTTATTTGTCTTTTAATGGAATATGAAGAAAATCCACCCATGCCTTCAAAGTTGAATATACTTTGTCAAATATTTTCCTGTCTCTTGCTTGCATTTGCATCCAGCGAAGAATAGGGCATGACCCACCTCACGCACTTCAGAACAAACGCACAGTGGTTCCTCGGTTTGTGTTTGGTCATTCGTTCCCAAAGGTCAGACAGAACCCAAATCGTATGAAAACAGAACACAATTTTTCTCATAAGAAATAATGCAAATCGGAATTAATTTGTTCCAGACACTCAAAAATGTGAACACAAAACTTATAGTTGAACATGTATAGTAATAATTAATGCCTAATGAAAGTGATAAGTCAACATTTAACATCCCTTTTACCTTTTTTTGAAGACTCTTGTTGTAAACAAATTGGTCTCATTTTACATTCTTACTCAATAAAGGCACAGACTTGTGGTGTAACTTGTAACTACAGAGTCAATTAGTGATGGCGTCACAGAGCTGGGGTAGAATGACTTCTGTGTGAGGAGTTATGACACATGTTGTCATAACAGTCATGGTACGAACACATTTGGACACACTAGTATTACTAATACGACCGCACTTGGCTCTCACTCCCGCAGAATAGTACACGGGCAAACTGACTAGTTTCTTAGACCCTGTTTGGCCATACGCTAACCAAGACGGTATGCAAAAACTGAGGAAAATCTTTGGGTGGTGCACAAAAACTAAGGGATGGGTACTGAATTCAATACTTATATAAGTACCAACCTAATTCTCTTTGTATTACCCATCCATCCATCTTCTTCCGCTTATCCGAGGTCTGGTCGCAGGGGCAGCAGCCTAAGTAGGGAAGCCCAGACTTCCATCTCCCCAGCCACTTCGTCCAGCCGGGAGACATAGTCTTCCCAACGTGTCCTGGGTCTTCCCCGTGGCCTCCTACCGGTCGGACGTGCCCTAAACACCTCCCTAGGGAGGCGTTAGGGTGGCATCCTGACCAGATGCCCAAACCACCTTATCTGGCTCCTCTCGATGTGGAGGAGCACGGCTTTACTTTGAGCTCCTCCCGGATAGCAGAGCTTCTCACCCTATCTCTAAGACTGCTTGTACCCGTGATCTTGTCCTTTCGGTCATAACCCAAAGCTCATGACCATAGGTGAGGATGGGAACGTAGATCGACCGGTAAATTGAGAGCTTTGCCTTCCGGCTCAGCTCCTTCTTTACCACAACGGATCGATACAGCTTCCGCATTTCTGAAGACGCCGCACCGATCCGCCTGTCGATCTCACGATCCACTCCCCCCTCACTCGTGAACAAGACTTCGAGGTGCTTGAACTCCTCCACTTGGGGCAGGGTCTGTGTTTGTATTACCGCTTCAAGTAAAATCTAACAGTGGCAATGTTTGACACCTGGGTTCAACGTGACGTCACGGCCAGTTGCAGACTCGCTGGCTTAAAGTCTTGCTGCATTTTTCCGTACCAACAAGGCAACCATGTTTCATAGAAAGCGCTCAACGATAAGGTTCCACTTTTCAACTTAGCTTGATGCTAATTTACATGGGATATGCCATATACATGCTACTGATGAGCATTGGCACTTCCCAATTTGATAATCAAAACTTGACCAAACAGCTGGTGTCTGACTGGCACATACAACTTGATGAATAGACTACGTCCTGGTTACGGCAGCACATCCATTCATTCATCCATTTTCTACCGCTTGTCCCTTTCGGGGTCGCGGGGGGTGCTGGAGCCTATCTCAGCTGCATTCGAGCGGTAGGCGGGGTACACCCTGGACAAGTCGCCACCTCATCGCAGTACGGCAGCACAGCTGGGACACCATCCATCCATCCATTTTCTACCGCTTACTCCCTTTGGGGTCGCGGGGGGTGCTGGAGCTTATCTCAGCTACAATCGGGCGGAAGGCGGTGTACACCCTGGACAAGTCGCCACCTCATTGCAGGGCCAACACAGATAGACAGACAACATTCACACTCACATTCACACACTAGGGACCATTTAGTGTTGCCAATCAACCTATCCCCAGGTGCATGTCTTTGGAGGTGGGAGGAAGCCGGAGTACCCGGAGGGAACCCACGCAGTCACGGGGAGAACATGCAAACTCCACACAGAAAGATCCAGAGCCCGGGATTGAACCCAAGACTACTCAGGACCTTCGTATTGTGAGGCAGATGCACTAACCCCTCTTCCACCGTGCTGCCCCAGCTGGGACACATTTAGATACGAATACTGGCAAATGACACTCAGAAGTGTAAAAAAACAATATATAACAACTGGACAAGGCAGCTGAGATAGGCTCCAGCACCCCCCCGCCACCCCGAAAAGGACAAGCGGTAGAAAATGGATGGATGGATGGACAAAATAGTTATAAGTATTACAGTTTTTGTTTTTCAATCAAACAAATTAACATTTATTAAAATTATGAAAGGTGCCCATCCCTATTCCACTGTAATTATGTCAGAATTAATTGATTTTATTTGCTGTTGACAATATTTAACATTTCATTGGGTCCAAGTTGAGATAATAATTAAAGTTATTAATAGTCTGTGTGGCATTTGATCCACCCCTTCAGAGTAAAAAAACATTTTGACTAACATCAAAAGGCCTAAAAAACGTGAAATCTTCACAAAAAAGAAGAAGAAAAAAAGTAAATGGGTTATACTTGTATCGCGCTTTTCTACCTTCAAGGTACTCAAAGCGCTTTGACTCTATTTCCACATTCACCCATTCACACACACATTCACACACATTCACACACTGATGGCGGGAGCTGCCATGCAAGGCCCCTAACCAGGACTCATCAGGAGCAAGGGTGACGTGTCTTTCTCAAGGACACAACGGACGTGACGAGGTTGGTAGAAGGCGGGGATCAAACCAGGAACCCTCAGGTTTGCTGGCACGGCCACTCTCCCAACCTACGCCACGCCGTCCCCGAACTTCACACATCTCAAAACGTTAGCTCATATTTCCTACGAGCTCTGTTTTATCCTCATTGACCTGATATGACGTACGGAAAGTCTGGTGTTGGTCTGACACTAAAACCGGAACCCAGTTGTAACAGTTCTCCCCAGTTATTAGTCCTCCCTGGTTTGCGACAAGTCATCCAACATTATTCATTTAAGAAATGAACAGAATTTCTGATTGATGGAATATTGCCCTTTTTTTTTAGTCTATTTTCCCTGCTGTGTTTATTGCATCACATTTTCTGAATGTTTTTTGCTTTAGGGAATTTTCCCTGTCACTATATTTATTTTATGCAGCACTTTCATCCGTCAGACCAACAAAACAAGTATTGTTCTTTCACGAAGGACTTCCCTAATTCGTTTAAATTGAAATGGATGTCAAAACTTTTTTTATTTTTCATATCTTTCAAGCTTGTCCAAACTATGCATGGGAAAATAAAAAACACAACATTTCTGAGAAGTGGTTTTTTTTGTGATCGTCAGCTCCTACTCGCACTTTTCATCAGAAGCCTGAGTGGCGGACCTTGACTTTGATGATGATTACGTGTAAAAGTGTCGATACTTTGTCACGGCAAAATGTCTTCCTTTCAAAAAGATGACTGCTTGTGAAGAGTACTTGAATGAGTCATCAGCCTTCCTTTCAGAACCTATGACTGATCGCCGCTCTAACAGGGTGGGAGACTTGATGCTTTTAAATCATCTTTGCACAGCTGACGTAGAATGCAAATTTCCAAGTGGCTTTCTTCTTGTTTTAAATGACTGAATCACCAATCAAGTTGGACACTAAATCTACAGTATGACTAAACACATCCGTGTGGGAAGTTATTGCGAATAATATATCTGTGCACAGTGAAAGGTTAAGGTTTTAAATACAAACCCCGTTTCCATATGAGTTGGGAAATTGTGCTAGATGTAAATATAAACGGAATACAATGATTTGCGAATACTTTTCAACCCATATTCAGTTGAATGCACTACAAAGACAACATATTTGATGTTCAAACTCATAAACTTTTTTTTTTTTTGCAAATAATAATTAACTTAGAATTTCATGGCTGCAACACGTGCCAAAGTAGTTGGGAAAGGGCATGTTCACCACTGTGTTACATGGCCTTTCCTTTTAACAACACGCAGTAAACATTTGGGAACTGAGGAGACACATTTTTTAAGCTTCTCAGGTGGAATTCTTTCCCATTCTTGCTTGATGTACAGCTTAAGTTGTTCAACAGTCCGGGGGTCTCCGTTGTGGTATTTTAGGCTTCATAATGCACCACACATTTTCAATGGGAGACAGGTCTGGACTACAGGCAGGCCAGTCTAGTACCCGCACTCTTTTACTATAACGCCACATTGATGTAACACGTGGCTTGGCATTGTCTTGCTGAAATAAGCAGGGGCGTCCATGGTAACGTTGCTTGGATGGCAACATATGTTGCTCCAAAACCTGTATGTACCTTTCAGCATTAATGGCGCCTTCACAGATGTGTAAGTTACCCATGTCTTGGGCACTAATACACCCCCATACCATCACAGATGCTGGCTTTTACACTTTGCGCCTATAACAATTTGGATGGTTCTTTTCCTCTTTGGTCCGGAGGACACGACGTCCACAGTTTCCAAAAACAATTTGAAATGTGGACTCGTCAGACCACAGAACACTTTTCCACTTTGTATCAGTCCATCTTAGATGAGCTCAGGCCCAGCGAAGCCGAAGCCGACGGCGTTTCTGGGTGTTGTTGATAAACTGTTTTCGCCTTGCATAGGAGAGTTTTAACAGATGTAGTGATCAACTGTAGTTACTGACAGCGGGTTTCTGAAGTGTTCCTGAGCCCATGTGGTGATATCTTTTACACACTGATGTCGCTTGTTGATGCAGTACAGCCTGAGGGATCGAAGGTCACGGGCTTAGCTGCTTACGTGCAGTGATTTCTCCTGGTTGAGAAAGGTTTTTCTTAAACTGTTCAACAATTTGCTCACACATTTGTTGACAAAGTGGTGACCCTCGCCCCATCCTTGTTTGTGAATGACTGAGCATTTCATGGAATCTACTTTTATAATAATAATTATAATAATAACTGGGATTTATATAGCGCTTTTCTAAGTACCCAAAGTCGCTTTACATGTAGAACCCATCAATCATTCACACCTGGTGGTGGTAAGCTACTTTCATAGCCACAGCTGCCCTGGGGTAGACTGACGGAAGCGTGGCTGCAATTTGCACCAACGGCCCCTCCGACCACCACCTATCATTCATCATTCAGTTCACCGGTGTGAGTGGCACCGGGGGAAAAGGGTGAAGTGTCCCGCCCAAGGACACAACGGCAGTGATTTTTTGGATGGTAAGAGGCAGGGAGCGAACCTGCAACCCTCAGGTTTCTGTCACGGTTGCTCTACCATGGCGTAGTAATATTCCATCATGGCACCCACCTGTTCCCAATTTGCCTGATGTTGCTGGCATCAAATTCTAAAGTTAAAGGGTAACATTATCACCAGACCTATGTAAGCGTCAATATATACCTTGATGTTGCAGAAAAAAGACCATATATTTTTTTAACCGATTTCCGAACTCTAAATGGGTGAATTTTGGCAAATGAAACGTCTTTCTATTATTCGCTCTCGGAGCGATGACGTCACATCAAGAAGCAATCCGCCATTTTCTCAAACACCGAGTCAAATCAGCTCTGTTATTTTCCGTTTTTTCGACTGTTTTCCGTACCTTGGAGACATCATGCCTCGTCGGTGTGTTGTCGGAGGGTGTAACAACACGAACAGGGACGGATTCAAGTTGCACCAGTGGCCCAAAGATGCGAAAGTGGCAAGAAATTGGACGTTTGTTCCGCACACTTTACCGACGAAAGCTATGCTACGACAGAAATGGCAAGAATGTGTGGATATCCTGCGACACTCAAAGCAGATGCATTTCCAACGATAAAGTCAAAGAAATCTGCCGCCAGACCCCCATTGAATCTGCCGGAGTGTGTGAGCAATTCAGGGACAAAGGACCTCGGTAGCACGGCAAGCAATGGCGGCAGTTTGTTCCCGCAGACGAGCGAGCCATCGACCCTAGCTTCCCTGGCCTGCTGACATCAACTCCAAAACTGGACAGATCAGCTTTCAGGAAAACAGCGCGGATGAGGGTATGTCTACAGAATATATTAATTGATGAAAATTGGGCTGTCTGCACTCTCAAAGTGCATGTTGTTGCCAAATGTATTTCATATGCTGTAAACCTAGTTCATAGTTGTTAGTTTCCTTTAATGCCAAACAAACACATACCAATCGTTGGTTAGAAGGCGATCGCCGAATTCGTCCTCGCTTTCTCCCGTGTCGCTGGCTGTCGTGTCGTTTTCGTCGGTTTCGCTTGCATACGGTTCAAACCGATATGGTTCAATAGCTTCAGTTTCTTCTTCAATTTCGTTTTCGCTACCTGCCTCCACACTACAACCATCCGTTTCAATACATTCGTAATCTGTTGAATCGCTTAAGCCGCTGAAATCCGAGTCTGAATCCGAGCTAATGTCGCTATAGCTTGCTGTTCTATGTGCCATGTTTGTTTGTGTTGGCTTCACTATGTGACGTCACAGGAAAATGGACGGGTGGTTAAAATCAGGCACTTTGAAGCTTTTTTTAGGGATATTGCGTGATGGGTAACATTTTGAAAAAAACTTCGAAAAATATAATAAGCCACTGGGAACTGATTTTTAATGGTTTTAACAATTCTGAAATTGTGATATTGTTCCCCTTTAATGATTATTTGCAACAAAAAAAAAAAATGTTTATCAGTTTGAACATCAAATATGTTGTCTTTGTAGCATATTCAACTGAATATGGGTTGAAAATGATTTGCAAATCATTGTATTCCGTTTATATTTACATCTAACACAATTTCCCAACTCATATGGAAACGGGGTTTGTAGTTAAGTTAAAGTTAAAGTACCAATGATTGTCACACACACACTAGGTGTGGTGAAATCTGTCCTCTGCATTTCACCCATCCCCTTATTCACCCCCTGGGAGGTGAGGGGAGCAGTGAGCAGCAGCGGTGGCCACGCCCGGGAATCATTTTTGGTGATTTAACCCCCAATTCCAACCCTTGATGCTGAGTGCCAAGCAGGGAGGCAACGGGTCCCATTTTTATAGTCTTTGGTATGACTCGGCCGGCTGATGTAACTTGGATCCTACAGGAAAAGTGTACATATCCAAAAACTTCAAATTACTTGAAAAAAAGGGTTATGGAAAATATTGATAGAATGACAAAATGGATGGAGACACAATGATGGGACAGACTACAATATTGGGGAACTGTACAAAAACAACTTTATATGCCATCTTGTGGTCAATCAGCAGACACAACAGGTGGAAACACAACAGGTGTCTGATAAAGTTGACTGATGGCCAACTATTAAGAGAACATGTGTAAGAAGTAAGACTTTCTACTTAAATGATGGAATCACAAGACTTGGAGGATTTTCATTTAGTTGTTTAATTTTGTAGAAAAAAAACTAATAACAGACATGACACAACTATAGTCAATGGCAACTTTATTGTTTTAAGAAAGTAAAAAAAATCAAGAATAAAAATTGTGGTATTCAGCAACGCTTTCATTTTTAGATCAAGCAGTGTAAAAAAACTATGTAATCACTCAATTCTGTGATAAAATTATGAATTTGAATTTCCACTGCTAACACCTGCGTCAGACTGAATCTGTTCATTAGTTTGCAGTTAAAAAGGAGTGTTCGCACCTTGGAGAGCTGTTGCACCAGGTGGATTGACATGAATCACGGCTCCAGCAGGACACAATTGAGAGGATTGTCAAACTTCTTCAAGAAGGTAAATCATCACAGAATGTTGCAAAAGATGTTGATTGTTCTCAGTCAGCTGTGTCTAAAATCTGGACCAAGTACAAACAACATGGGAAGGTTGTAAAAGGCAAACATACTGACAGACCAAGGAAAACATCACAGCGTCAAGACAGAACATGTGGTGGATTTAACTAAGAACCATTCATTGGTCTCTTACCCTCCTAGAGGAACCTTGAAGGAAAGGAGAGAGGTTACTGATTTGTTTGTGTGTGTGTGTGTGTGTGTGTGTGTGTGTGTGTGTGTGTGTGTGTGTGTGTGTGTGTGTGTGTGTGTGTGTGTGTGTGTGGGTGTGTGTGGGTGTGTGTGTATGTGTGTATGTGTGTGTGTGTGTGTGTGTGTGTGTGTGTGTGTGTGTGTGTGTGTGTGTGCTTGTATTACTACCCTTCTTGAGACATCAACAAGGAAAAGTACCTTCCATGGGAGGAAATGAACAAGTCAAAACATAAATCATGGTCCCAATACAGAAAACCACTGCATCTAATAGAGAATGTCTCATTTGCACCCCTGGTGGTGACATCTATCAAAATGAGGGTGGTCCCAAAAAGGAGGGATTTTTCAAATTGACCGTGTGTCGGTTTTAAAAGTGCTCCCCCTCTGGTCAACATATGAAATAACAAGTATGTGTAAGAAATTGAAATGCCCCCCCTTTGGCCAAATTATTTTTTTTTTTTTAAATAAAAAAATGTATATAGAGACATACTGTAATAACTTGAAGTAAATAATGAAGATTAAAAACCAATTACAAAAAGATAAATTTACTAAAAGCAGTCTTTTTCTCACAATGTGTCGACTTTTTTCTTATAAAATTGGGAACAATTAAACATGCGTGAAAACCTGCGTAAGTTTATCAACGACGATGGCTCGTTCTCTGACGATTGACAGTGCACCTGCAACACCTGTGACTATGAATTAGTATATATGTATTAGTATAACTATACGTGAGTCCATTTGAGTAAATACGACACAAACTTGTAATTATCTTGGTGTTTGGTTTTGTTTGTGGCTTTTGCTCTCATCGTTGTCATTCCAGTAGCCTTGGTGACATTGGGTCTGAGACCAATGAGTGGACACTCTGCAGGGACAGGATTGGTCAACCTGTGCAGCGTGAACCCAAACCTGTTTCAAACTTGTACAGCATGTTAAAACGTCATGTTGGGCTGATCCCTAAATAGTCTGACAAGTCCTTGTGGTTGGAAAAAAGTGTTTAACAGGCTGCAAATAAATATCATGTAAAATTGGAATGAAATGTCATCCCTCGATCAGTTGGATGTGTGCAACAGCTCTTTGTTCTAGACCAGACCTGGGTAAATTAAGGCCTGTTAAGCTTTTCAATCCGGCCCGTCGGACATTCCCAAATAATTTCTTTAGATCTTTAAGACGGAAAGTGTAGCTGCCATTATGATGTGTAGTGATGTCTTCAAATGACCATAAGTCTTGAACTATACAAAGTATTTCAATGGTTGGAATCTGCGCTTTTGCATGATATACTAGTGACTATGGTAATCTCATGAGTTACTATGGTAATCTAATGAGTTACTATGGTAATCTAATGAGTTACTATGGTAATCTACGTCACAGCAGCTCAGAAGAGGCACCAAGCAGTGTGGGTGGGCAGTGTTTCCACAGAGTGTTTCCAGAGCGGCCAGCCTGAAATGCGGGTGTCAGGGACAGACGTGGTAGTTCTAAAGCTTAGTGATGTATCAGATTTTAGGTGGGGGTTTTTTTACCCTTTGCGTTCATATTTGACTGTTAGTTGCATTTTTTTTGCTTTTTGCTTGATTGTAAAATATGTCGATGGAGAGGGGGTGTGACGTTCATATGTTGTCAATATTCAGTGTTTTATCATTCATAGTTAATATTGTAAATCCCACATTCTTTATATTCATGTACATCCTGGGTGTCTCATTCAGTAATAAAATTTAAATTCCATTCCGTTTTTAAGGCGGTCTGTCAAAACGTTTTTAGCATTCAATCAGACATGATTGTGAGTTGTTGTATTAGTGTTCCTAAAAATCAGATATGCCGGCCCCCAGACACATTTGTTTCTATAAATTTCGCCCCCCGAGTCAAAATATTTGCCCAGGCCTGTTCTAGACGTTAATGCCCCTTTAACAATTGTCAGAGCTCGAAAGGGGGCGATGTCAGCAAATTTGAATTCTGCTTGCATTTTAAGAAATGATTCAAGACCACACTCAGGTAGGGAAACAGTTTACCGGTTCAAATGCTTAAAACAGGCTAAAATTGTGGAATGTTGTTTTATTGTACAAACCCTGTTTCCATATGAGTTGGGAAATTGTGTTAGATGTAAATATAAACGGAATACATCCATCCATCCATTCAATTTCTACCGCTTATTCCCTTCGGGGTCGCGGGGGGCGCTGGAGCCTATCTCAGCTACAATCGGGCGGAAGGCGGGGTACACCCTGGACAAGTCGCCACCTCATCGCAGGGCCAACACAGATAGACAGACAACATTCACACTCACATTCACACACTAGGGACCATTTAGTGTTGCCAATCAACCTATCCCCAGGTGCATGTCTTTGGAGGTGGGAGGAAGCCGGAGTACCCGGAGGGAACCCACGCAGTCACGGGGAGAACATGCAAACTCCACACAGAAAGATCCCAAGCCTGGGATTGAACCCAAGACTACTCAGGACCTTCGTATTGTGAGGCAGACGCACTAACCCCTGTTCCACCGTGCTGCAAATTCTTTTCAACCCATATTCAATTGAATGCACAACAAAGACAAGATATTTGATGTTCAAACTCATAAACTTTTTTTTTTTTTTGCAAATAATAATTAACTTAGAATTTCATGGCTGCAACACGTGCCAAAGTAGTTGGGAAAGGGCATGTTCACCACTGTGTTACATGGCCTTTCCTTTTAACAACACTCAGTAAACGTTTGGGAACTGAGGAGACACATTTTTTAAGCTTCTCAGGTGGAATTCTTTCCCATTCTTGCTTGATGTACAGCTTAAGTTGTTCAACAGTCCGGGGGTCTCCGTTGTGGTAGTTTAGGCTTCATAATGCGCCACACATTTTCAATGGGAGACAGGTCCGGACTACAGGCAGGCCAGTCTAGTACCCGCACTCTTTTACTATGAAGCCACGTTGATGTAACACGTGGCTTGGCATTGTCTTGCTGAAATAAGCAGGGGCGTCCATGGTAACGTTGCTTGGATGGCAACATATGTTGCTCCAAAACCTGTATGTACCTTTCAGCATTAATGGCGCCTTCACAGATGTGTAAGTTACCCATGTCTTGGGCACTAATACACCCCCATACCATCACAGATGCTGGCTTTTCAACTTTGCGCCTATAACAATCCAGATGGTTCTTTTCCTCTTTGGTCCGGAGGACACAACGTCCATAGTTTCCAAAAACAATTTGAAATGTGGACTCGTCAGACCACAGAACACTTTTCCACTTTGTATTAGTCCATCTTAGATGAGCTCAGGCCCAGCAAAGCCGACGGCGTTTCTGGGTGTTGTTGATAAACGGTTTTCGCCTTGCATAGGAGAGTTTTAACTTGCACTTACAGATGTAGCGACCAACTGTAGTTACTGACAGTGGGTTTCTGAAGTGTTCCTGAGCCCATGTGGTGATATCCTTTACACACTGATGTTGCTTGTAACGCCGTTAGTTTCGGCGGTAACTAGTTAATCTAACACGTTATTTTTTATATTCAGTAACTCACTTACCGTTACTACATGATGCGTTACTGTGTTATTTTACGTTATTTTTTATGTAGTATCGGCTAGAAACGGAAGATCTGAGTGTGTTTTATTGGATCGCTGCGGTGTCGTTCTTCTGTGTCACAAGGAAAAGAAGAGGCGAGCAGAGAAGAGGCGTGCTTTGTGTGGGTGGGGGTGGGGGCGGGGGCCTCCCAGAGCGTAGTTGAAATGCGCAGGGGAGACGTTCCTCCAGGGCCTATGTACTTCGGGGCTAACAACCTTCACTTTACCCGAAAGTGGGTCTTTACAGCTGAGGGTGAATGACGAGGCCGGCGGTTTGTTGCAACTTTGTGACTTTATTGGACGCAGCCATCCACCAAGCTAGAGCACCTGCATGCACTCACTGTCGCCGGTCCCTCACCTCTCTCGCCCACTCACTCACTGACATCACTCACCTCACATGCTGTCATATCTTAAAGGGCCACACACACACACACACACATATGCTACTCTCATAACAACTAACAAGACATCATGGTGAAGCCAGAAGTCGAGTTTCTTAACATGGAGACATTCTCAATACTTTTCTTTTGTCGAGCACAAAGAAAATAACATTTTAGTTAAATGTAAGTTGTGTCTTGGATCAAAGATCCCATCTACTTAAAGTTAAAGTTAAAGTGCCATTATGTTGCATTTATTTAAAATAGTTTTGTCAATTTGTCCTGGCCTGAAATAAATTGGCCCTTTGAAACATATCTTTGTCTTTGTGTGTTGTATGTAGACCACATTGCTTTCTGAGTTCAGTGATGCAAATGCATGTCAAGTTGATCAACACATTGTATTATTCTCCAGTGCAATAACAGTATCAATCTTTATTTATATAGCCCTAAATCACAAGTGTCTCAAAGGGCTGCACAAGCCACAACGACATCCTCGGTACAAAGCCCACATACGGGCAAGGAAAAACTCACCCCAGTGGGACGTCGATGTGAATGACTATGAGAAACCTTGGAGAGGACCGCATATGTGGGTAACCCCCCCCCCTCTAGGGGAGACCGAAAGCAATGGATGTCGAGTGGGTCTGACATAATATTGTGAGAGTCCAGTCCATAGTGGATCCAACATAATAGTAAGAGTCCAGTCCATAGTGGGGCCAGCAGGACACCATCCCGAGCGGAGACGGGTCAGCAGCGTAGAGATGTTCCCAGCCGATGCACAGGCGAGCGGTCCACCCCGGGTCCCGACTCTGGACAGCCAGCACTTCATCCATGGCCACCGGACCTGTGCCCCCCCCCCCTCAAGGAAAAGGGGAGCAGAGGAGAAAAGAAAAGAAACGGCAGATCAACTGGTCCAACAGGGGGGCTATTTAAAGGCTAGAGTATACAAATGAGTTTTAAGATGGGACTTAAATGCTTCTACTGAGGTAGCATCTCTAACTGTTACCGGGAGGGCATTCCATAGTACTGGAGCCCGAATAGAAAACGCTCTACAGCCCGCAGACTTTTTTTGGGCTCTGGGAATCACTAATAAGCCGGAGTTCTTTGAACGCAGATTTCTTGCCGGGACATATGGTACAATACAATCGACAAGATAGGACGGAGCTAGACCGTGTAGTATTTTATACGTAAGTAGTAAAACCTTAAAGTCACTTCTTAAGTGCACAGGAAGCCAGTGCAGGTGAGCCAGTATAGGCGTAATATGATCAAACTTTCTTGTTCTTGTCAAAAGTCTAGCAGCCGCATTTTGTACCAACTGTAATTTTTTAATGCTAGACATAGGGAGACCCGAAAATAATACGTTACAGTAGTCGAGACGAGACGTAACGAACGCATGAATAATGATCTCAGCGTCGCTAGTGGATAAAATAGAACGAATTTTAGCGATATTACGGAGATGAAAGAAGGCCGTTTTAGTAACACTCTTAATGTGTGATTCAAACGAGAGAGTTGGGTCGAAGATAATACCCAGATTCTTTACTGATTCGCCTTGTGTAATTGTTTGGTTGTCAAATGTTAAGGTGGTATTATTAAATAAATGTCGGTGTTTAGCAGGACCGATAATCAGCATTTCCGTTTTCTTGGCGTTGAGTTGCAAGAAGTTAGCGGACATCCAATGTTTAATTTCATTAAGACACGCCTCCAGCTGACTACAATCCGGCGTGTTGGTCAGCTTTAGGGGCATGTAGAGTTGGGTGTCATCAGCATAGCAATGAAAGCTAACACCGTATTTGCGTATGATGTCGCCTAGCGGCAGCATGTAAATACTAAAGAGTACTGTACAGTACTGAAATGAAGGCTAAAAGGGCATTAATGGGAGCCTTAAAAAAAGGGAAAAAAGTAGTTACTTTTCACAGTAACGCATTACTTTTTGGTGTAAGTAACTGAGTTAGTAACTGAGTTACTTTTGAAATAAAGTAACTATTAACTGTAACTAGTTACTGGTTTTCAGTAATTAACCCAACACTGGAAATGAGTAGCTGCGTTCCTAATAGCTGACCAAAATAGATTAGCAATAGATTTCTTGCTCGCTTCGTAAAGTGGTGTTTGCGCTCAAATAGGACAAGAATGTTGTACATACAGTATTTTCCGGACCATGGGGCGCACCGGATTATAGGGCGCACTGTCGATGAGCGGGTCTCATCAGGTCAATTTTCATACAAAAGGCGCACCAGATTATAGGTCACATTAAAAGAGTCTTTTTTTCTTCTAAATGTAAAACACTTCCTTGTGGTCTACATAACATGTGATGGTTGCATAGATTATGTTTTACAGATCATCTTCAAGCCGCTTTCAGACAGTCGCTTCAGGATGCGCCGTTTTGTGGGCAATCTTATTTACGTGGCTCATCTTCGGCAACGTCTTCTCCCCGTCATCTTTGTTGTAGCGGTGTAGCGTGCAAGGACGGGAGTGGAAGAAGTATCAAAAGATGGAGCTAACTGTTTTAATGACATTCAGACTTTACTTCAATCAATAACGGAGCAGCATCTCCTCATCTGTGGCTCACTAGTGAAATAACAATGCCAGAAATGTGTCCCGTGAAAAATATGTCCGACCGGAACTCTCTAATAACTAAAGTTCCTTGGGTGAATAATGTACAATCACTACACCGGTATGTTTTAGTGCTTTCATGGCGAGTTTACTGACATATATAATTACGAACTATACACTACTTTAAATTAGAAATGGCAACAGTGGAGGATGAATGTCACATAACAAGAAGATAGAGAAAAAGAAGAAGCTTATTGACTACGGTGTCGCCACAGACTACAAAGGCGGACTCGCGCAAATTTTCAGGACTTATGCAGATCCCAAATACAGATCAGCAGGTACCAGAAGGTAAGAAAAGTTGCTTTTGCATAATTTTGCTAAACAAAACGCCAGATAATATGTCTTACCTTATACACACACCATAATAATACTTGTATGTTGAAGCACAGTACAATCCATCAAGCAGTGCGGCATCATAGCTTACCAAAGTCGTAACTAAAAAATGTTGATAGGCTTTTGAGCGCCGTGTGTAATGTTCTATATTTTCAATGGAACATATACAATTTTGGTGTTGTTTATTTGAGTCATATTGCAGTCTACATGTATCTCTTATGTGTGACTGCCATTTACTGGTCACGCTTATAATTTCACCATGTACCAAATAAAATAGCTTTGAGGTCGGTAAGCACAACCAAAATTATTCCGTACATTAGGCGCACCGGGTTATAAGGCACACTGTCGAGTTTTGAGAAAATTAAATGATTTTAAGTGCGCCTTATAGTCCGAAATATACAGTTCATTCCAATTAACATGGCTCCAGACATAATTTTTATGAGAGCCTTAAATGGCGGGTGTGCGATAGTTTCTAAGTTAGGTATAACTCGACAACAAAATTGATTAGATCAAATGTTTGGGGAGTAGAAGCGGGCTATCGTGACGATATTGATGGTTTGTGTATGTTGCGGTTGTAGGATCCCATGCATACGATCTTTATGGAATAAATGCATTTTTGCGGCGAGGGAAAACTAAACTAGCGAAGTCACCACCTTGCAAATGATGTAACTTCTTGAAAGGTACACAGAGTTAGTGCCTGTTTATTTTTAGGAACTGATAGAGGGAATGTACGCAGAGTGCAGGACATACTTGCCAACCCTCCCGAATTTTCCGGGAGACTCCCGAAATTCAGCGCCTCTCCCGAAAACCTCCCGGGACAAATATTCTCCCGAAAATCTCCCGATTTTCAGCCGGAGCTGGAGGCCACGCCCCCTCCAGCTCCATGCGGACCTGAGTGAGGACAGCCTTTTTTCACGACGGGAGGACAACAGGGTGACAAGAACTAAATCATCCAGACTAGAGATAAATTGTATTATTATGTTTATCTTACCTAAAAATAAATATATTTATTAATTTAAAAAAAAGAAAAACTAAATACATTTTTACTATATTTTGCTAAAAACATCAAAATTAATTGTATTTTTAGTTGTATTTTTTCTGACTCCTTATTACATCCAGGCATTAGAATTATACATTAAAATAAACATATTTGAAATAATTAATTTTAAATTATCATAATAATTCATTTAAAATGACCATATTTAATTATTAAAATAATTGCTTGTTTATCAACAACTTTAGCATTTTATTCATTACATTTTGAAGCTCTCAGAAGCCAAGTTATGTTATATTCCTTAAGATTTATTTATGCAAGTTTGAAGTATCAATTATCTAAACACAGTTTTGTTTGCATATTTTCAGGATATATATATATATATATATATATATATATATATATATATATATATATATATATATATATATATATATATATGTAGGAAATACTTGACTTGATGAATTCTAGCTGTCAATATACTCCTCCCCTCTTAACCACACCCCCAACCACGCCCTGCCCCACCCCCGACCACGCCCCAACTCCCGAAATCGGAGGTCTCAAGGTTGGCAAGTATGGTGCAGGAGCTCCCGTGGTTCGCTTCCTTTCATTTGTGCGATCTCAGAAAATTGTCTTCAACTCGAGAAAGGTTGTGCAAAATTCAATTGTCAAATGTATGCTTCTATAGTTGAAGTGTATTTCTGGTCTTGTCATCCTCGTCCGGACAGAAGGGTGACACGGCAGTGCGGCTGGATCAAAAGAGACGTCGGAAACGCTTTGCTGAACAAAAAGTTGCTTTATTACAAGCGAGCGTCATTATACAGGACTGCAGTACCCGGAGGAGCCTAGGTCAAAAAATGAAAGACTCCTAAACTGGAGAAGCCAAACCATCCGTTTTATATTCCTCCTTCCTGTCTCTGGGTGTGTGTGTGTGTGTGTGTGTGTGTGTGTGTGTGTGTGCTAAGTCAGGAGAGCACATCATGAGCATAAAAGGAGATGTTCGTGTGTAAGTGTCTGGAAAACAACTGCTTTAAGTCATAACTTAAATGTTGGTGTTGAGCTAGACAGGTAGTCTCTACACAAGGATACGGCTATCACTTTTGCATTCCAAAGTCCCAATTAGAGCCTCTTTTCCAACGAGAAGTGATCCTGCGAATATCAAACGAAGTGGCCTTATCTTATTATGTGCCCAAACTGAAATACCACTATTTACTTAAACTTGGTGGTTTTCTTTCTCCAAGATGAATATGAACATTCACCATATCCATCCATCCATCCATTTTCTACCGCTTGTCCCTTTTGGGATCGCAGGGGGTGCTGGAGCCTATCTCAGCTGCATTCGGGTGGAAGGCGGAGTACACCCTGGACAAGTCGCCACCTCATCGCACGGCCAACACAGATAGACAGACAACATTCACACTCACATTCACACACTAGGGAGCATTTAGTGTTGCCAATCAACCTATCCCCAGGTGCATGTCTTTGGATGTGGGAGGAAGCCGGAGTACCCGGAGGGAACCCACGCAGTCACGGGGAGAACATGCAAACTCCACACAGAAAGATCCCGAGCCCGGGATTGAACTCAGGACTACTCAGGACCTTCGTATTGTGAGGCAGATGCACTAACCCCTGTTGCACCGTGCTGCCACATTCACCATATGTAGAACATATCCATCCATCCATCCATCTTCTTCCGCTTATCCGAGGTCGGGTCGCGGGGGCAGCAGCCTAAGCAGAGAAGCCCAGACTTCCCTCTCCCAAGCCATTTCGTCCAGCTCCTCCTGGAGGATCCCGAGGCGTTCCAAAGCCAGCCGGGAGACATAGTCTTCCCCACGTGTCCTGGGTCTTCCCCGTGGCCTCCTACAGATCGGCCGTGCCAGAAACACCTCCCTAGGGAGGCGTTCGGGTGGCATCCTGACCAGATGCCCAAACCACCTTATCTGGCTCCTCTAGATGCGGAGGAACAGCGGCTTTAGTTTGAGCTCCTCCCAGATGGCAGAGCTTCTCACCCTATCTCTAAGGGAGAGCCCCGCCACCCGGCAGAGGAAGCTCATTTTGGCCGCTTGTAACCGTGATCTTGTCCTTTCGGTCATAACCCAAAGCTCATGACCATAAGTGAGAATGGGAACGTAGATCGACCGGTAAATTGAGAGCTTTGCCTTCCGGCTCAGCTCCTTCTTCACCACAACGAATCGATACAGCGTCCGCATTACTGAAGACGCCACACCGATCCGCCTGTTGATCTCGAGATCCACTCTTCCCTCACTCGTGACCAAGACTCCGAGGTACTTGAACTCCTCCACTTGGGGCAAGATCCCCTCCCCAACCCGGAGATGGCACTCCACCATGGACCAGACCTGGAGGTGCTGATTCTCATCCCAGTCGCTTCACACTCGGCTGCTAACCGACCCAGTGAGAGCTGAAGATCCTGGCCAGATGAAGCCATCAGGACCATATCATCTGCAAAAGGCAGAGACCTAATCCTGCAGCCACCAAACCAGATCCCCTAAACACCCTGACTGCGTCTAGGTGAGAGAAAAAAAATCGGTCTAAGCCTGGGCCCCTGGAATGGGGGTACAGACTGACGCCAAGGGAAAAAAACTCATAGCCATAGCACACAAGCATGTGTGTAAGAGGGAAACATCAAAAACATAAAAGAGCAGAGCTGATGCAATACAGCTACAAAAGTAAAACAACAACAAAAAAATAAATCAATCAATAAATACATTAAAAACATACACACTTTGGTGGCCTCTGCGGTGTTTCACGCCATCATCTGCTGGGGTGGGAGAAGCATGGCCAGAGACAGGAGCAGACCCAACAAAGCAACCAAGAGAGCCGACTCCACCAACGGCCGCCCACCAACTCTCGGCCAGTGTCCAGTCCGCATGGATGAGCGAGGATGCGTCCAAGGAGACCGAGGTGTCCGACACCTGCTCATTCAGCCAAGACACTGTGAAGCTTGAACGTCCCAGCGCTCAGCGCCAGCTCTGCAGCCCTGTCTCTTCATCCACATCTCTTCCTGTCTCTTCCTCCACATCTCCTCCTGTGTCTTCCTCCACATCTCTCCTGTCTCTTCCTCCGCATCTCCTCCAGTCTCTCCAAACGGACTCTGGCGTGGCAGAGACCCAGCAGCTGGTCTCCATGGCCAAAAGGCTCCCGGGAGGCAGATCCAGAAGTTCACAAAAAAGCACCGCAGAAGTCACGAAGGTGCCACCCCTTGTCACACAGTCCCAATGGGTCCCGAACCAAAAGGCAAAACAAAACAAAAGATGGAAACTGCTGAGGGACATTAGTCCTGTGTTACCATGTTTGATACAACTGATCATAATAGTGTTATGTTGGCAAAACATAAGTAAGTGTGACCACCTGACCAAGTTGTTGAGAGATGTCACCACACCCGGCTTGCAATCAAGAACTTGAGTTGACAGATGATGGTATTGTGGGACAATCAAGTGGTCTGGCATGTGTGCACATGGTCAGCGGGTGGAACATGCAGGTAAAAGTAGTCAGAGATTAGAGCCAGGTTTTGGGCCTGTTGTGAAGGAAGAGGAGTCCTCCTTGGGGGTACTTCAATCTTGGGATCTACATCGATGCCATGATAGGTTCTACATGAATGCAACTGCAGGATATTAGGATAGTGACAACACCACTAGTGAAAACATTATCTGTATTGTTAATAAAGGGAACAACAAAGTCTACTTTAGAGTATGACACTCATGGCAATTTCACTCATAACAGTCACGATTTAAATCATCTTGATTATCCAGCAATTCAGCCATGAAATGCAATGCAGAAAAGTAAGTGGGAAATAGCCAAAAGGTAATGTGTGGTGTAAATGGGCGTGGTACACAACCCAAGAAATGAAACTATAGAAACTATTTATTTGGATAACCGCCATTAAGAACTCTGAGTGAATTAATTATACAGTATATACTATAATCAGCTGCGGTTTATTGATTACACCAATGAGGCTCTAAAAGCTCTAGGGGAACAGTTGAATGAAAAATCCAAAATGGCAATGCAAAATTGTCAACAAATAAATTAATGAATTTATAATATATATATATATAAATAAATAAATTACATATATATATATATATATATATATATATATATATATATATATATATATATATCCATCCATCCATTTCCTACCGCTTATTCCTTTATATATATATATATATATATATGCACTAACCCCCTCTGCCACCGTGCATATATATATATATATATATATATATATATATATATATATATATACATACCCGTATTTTCCGCACTATAAGGCGCACCTAAAAACCACAAATTTTCTCAAAAGCTGACAGTGCGCCTTATAACCCGGTGCGCTTTATATATGGATTAATATTAAGATTCATTTTCATAAAGTTTCGGTCTCGCAACTTCGGTAAACAGCCGCCATCTTTTTTCCCGGTAGAACAGGAAGCGCTTCTTCTTCTACGCAAGCAACCGCCAAGGTAAGCACCCGCCCCCATAGAACAGGAAGCGCTTCTTCTTCTACGCAAGCAACCGCCAAGGTAAGCACCCGCCCCCATAGAACAGGAAGCGCTTCTTCTTCTACTGTAAGCAACCACCCGCCCCGGAAGAAGAAGAAGCGCGCGGTGCATGCTGGGATATGTGACGTTTCATTTCCATTTGTGTGTTTATGTAAAGACCCCAAATGGCTCCTATTAAGTGTGTTGTCTGTCTAATTATAAATAATGCAGACGAGGCGTGTTAACTGAGTTCTCAACGTTTACTCACAGCGTGCTCATAACCACATTCTAACTGCCAGCATACAACAACGCTTCTCAGGGCTACCGCGCATGCTCGTCACTATCGTTGCATGCTGGGTAGTGTAGTTGTTATATTTGCTAGCTCATAACATCACATTAAGAGACACGCTTACGCGCTTAATTCAATACTCGCCGTCATTCCGGGTGGACTGACAAAAGACCTCCAGCCGCTAGATATTGGTGTCAACAGGGAATTCGAAGCTAGACTACTAACTGCGTGGGAACAATGGATGACCGAAGGCGAACACACCTTCACTAAGACAGGGAGACAGCGCCGGACGACATACGCCAACATCTGCCAGTGGATCGTAAATGCCTGGGCAGATATTTCGGTCACAACTGTGGTCCAAGCTTTCCGGAAGGCAGGATTCACAGAACTGCTGGACAACAGTGACACTGACTCCGATTACTTCGACGAGACGAGCCGGCCATTTTGGATCCCACATTCGCCCAACTTTTCAATTCGGACACCGAAAGAGAAGAATTCGAGGGATTTATGAATGAAGAATAACTTCAGAAAGTGAGCGTTATGTTTATTTTGTGTGTTGTGACATTAACGTTCGAGCAACATTATGTTGCTATTGCTCTGCACTATTTTGAATTTTATGATGTTTGTGATTGCACATTTGCGTACATTTTGGGAGTGAACAGAGTTGTTAGAACGCTGGTTTTTAATATATTATTAAAGTTTGACTGACCTATCTGACTGTTTTTTTGACATTCCTTTAGCGCAGTTAGATGCGGCTTATAGGTGGACAAAGTTTTGAAATATGCCGTTCATTGAAGGCGCGGCTTATAACCCAGGGCGCCTTATGGTGCGGAAAATACGGTATATATATATATATATATATACTGTATATATATATATATATATATATGCACGGTGGAGGAGGGGGTTAGTGCATCTGCCTCACAATACGAAGGTCCTGACTAGTCTGGGGTTCAATCCCGGGCTCAGGATCTTTCTGTGTGGAGTTTGCATGTTCTCCCCGTGACTGCGTGGGTTCTCTCCGGGTACTCCGGCTTCCTCCCACCTCCAAAGACATGCACCTGGGGATAGGTTGATTGGCAACACTAAATTGGCCCTAGTGTGTGAATGTGAGTGTGAATGTTGTCTGTCTATCTGTGTTGGCCCTGTGATGAGGTGGCGACTTGTCCAGGGTGTACCCCGCCTTCCGCCCGATCGTAGCTGAGATAAGCTCCAGCGCCCCCCGCGACCCCGAAGGGAATAAGCGGTAGGCAATGGATGGATATATATATATATATATATATATATATATATATATATATATATATATATATATATATATATATATATATATATATATATATATATATATATATATATATACAACTCCCAACCTTCATTATAAATCAAATAACTAGCTTTCTTATCGTCAATATTATTATATATAATGATAAATTTACAGTCTTAACAAAATATATTATCAATAATCTTTTACCCACTTTACACTTTATGTTGCTTTATATGTCATTTGTACTGTTTGTAGTTCCACAAGATATTTACATTTTAGTAGTTTTGAATGTAAGAAAAATATATTTGTGTGATCACTATCTCCTGCCTGATGAATGACCCTTATTACTTTATACTGCAGGGTTATGAGTGCATATAGTGTGCTTATGTAATTAATTGCCCCAAACTTCTGCACAGTAGTGCAAGTTAATGGCATACTTATGTCTGCATGATAATGTTTTAACCTTCTCTACCTATTTATTATTACAATGTAATATTCAGTCCGTTAAACATTCTGCAATTGCAGACTATCAATCAGAAGAAGTTATAAAAGAATAAACCATAGCAATAGTAATATTGTGTATTCAACTGTAATTACCCGATGTGGGCTGCAGAGGGCAGTGGCAGGCATGGCTGCAGTATTAAACCTTGTCTCAGTGGTGGCCATGAAGAAAACGAGTTTGTTCAAAGAGTCTTTTCAATCTGCCAAAAAAACATTTATTTAGGTAGAAATACAAACCCCGTTTCCATATGAGTTGGGAAATTGTGTTGGATGTAAATATAAACGGAATACAATGATTTGCAAATCATTTCAACCCATATTCAGTTGAATATGCTACAAAGACAACATATTTGATGTTCGAACTGATAAACATTTTTTTGTTGTTGCAAATAATCATTAACTTTAGAATTTGATGCCAGCAACACGTGACAAAGAAGTTGGGAAAGGTGGCAATAAATACTGATATAGTTGAGGAATACTCATCAAACACTTATTTGGAACATCCCACAGGTGAACAGGCAAATTGGGAACAGGTGGGTGCCATGATTGGGTATAAAAGTAGATTCCATGAAATGCTCAGTCATTCACAAACAAGGATGGGGCGAGGGTCACCACTTTGTCAACAAATGCGTGAGAAATTTGTTGAACAGTTTAAGAAAAACCTTTCTCAACCAGCTATTGCAAGGAATTTAGGGATTTCACCATCTACGGTCCGCAATATCATCAAAGGGTTCAGAGAATCTGGAGAAATCACTGCACGTAAGCAGCTAAACCCGTGACCTTCGATCCCTCAGGCTGTACTGTATCAACAAGAGACATCAGTGTATAAAGGATATCACCACATGGGCTCAGGAACACTTCAGAAACCCACTGTCAGTAACTACAGTTGGTCGCTACATCTGTAAGTACAAGTTAAAACTCTCCTATGCAAGGAGAAAACCGTTTATCAACAACACCCAGAAACCCCGTCGGCTTCGCTGGGCCTGAGCTCATCTAAGATGGACTGATACAAAGTGGAAAAGTGTTCTGTGGTCTGACGAGTCCACATTTCAAATTGTTTTTGGAAACTGTGGACGTCGTGTCCTCCGGACCAAAGAGGAAAAGAACCATCCGGATTGTTATAGGCGCAAAGTTGAAAAGTCAGCATCTGTGATGGTATGGGGGTGTATTAGTGCCCAAGACATGGGTAACTTACACATCTGTGAAGGCGCCATTAATGCTGAAAGGTACATACAGGTTTTGGAGCAACATATGTTGCCATCCAAGCAACGTTACCATGGACGCCCCTGCTTATTTCAGCAAGACAATGCCAAGCCACGTGCTACATCAACGTGGCTTCATAGTAAAAGAGTGCGGGTACTAGACTGGCCTGCTTGTAGTCCAGACCTGTCTCCCATTGAAAATGTGTGGCGCATTATGAAGCCTAAAATACCACAATGGAGACCCCCGGACTGTTGAACAACTTAAGCTGTACATCAAGCAAGAATGGGAAAGAATTCCACCTGAGAAGCTTAAAAAATGTGTCTCCTCAGTTCCCAAAGGTTTACTGAGTGTTGTTAAAAGGAAAGGCCATGTAACACAGTGGTGAACATGCCCTTTCCCAACTACTTTGGCACGTGTTGCAGCCATGAAATTCTAAGTTAATTATTATTTGCAAAAAAAAAAAAAAGTTTATGAGTTTGAACATCAAATATCTTGTCTTTGTAGTGCATTCAACTGAATATGTGTTCAAAATGATTTGCAAATCATTGTATTCCGTTTATATTTACATCTAACACAATTTCCCAACTCATATGGAAACAGGGTTTGTATCACAGAACAACACAGAGTAACAGAATAGCATAACATGATTTTTCATTGTTTTGTTGGTTAAACCGGATGTGAAGCGTAGCACTGTTGTTGTGAAGCCGCCATCCGGACGCGTGCGATTGGTATGAGAAAAGACTTGACCATCTTTGTTTCTGCTGAGCTTGTATTTCATCTTACTAAAGCAGTTTGAGTAACAATCTACATTTTATGTTTTCAGTGCACTTATTCAAACACGGACGTGAAGCTTCTCCTCACTCCGAGCTGCAATGCACGGTCAGCGTTCACTCCAATGATGTCGTCTCACGGCGATTGAAGGTCAAAAATGTCTTGTCTTGTCCGGAGAACGACTTGTCATGGCTTTGGATCTCAAATTTCCATAAGGTGCCATTTTCTCTGTGCAGTTCTGCTAGCTATTTTCAAGCCTGTGGCTCAACAGTAACTAAACGCCATTTCAAATGTCCCCAAACTACGGAACGGGCTGAGGGTCAAAAACTTTAATCGCGCGTTAAAAAAATGACCGTCTTTAAAGGAACTTACACTGCAAGGAAGCCATCAGGACCACATCATCTGCAAATAGCAGAGACCTAATCCTGCAGCCACCAAACCAGATCCCCTCAACGCCCTGACTGCGCCTAGAAATTCTGTCCATAAAGGTTATGAACAGAATCGGTGACAAAGGGCAGCCTTGGTGGAGTCCAACCCTCACTGGAAACGTGTCCGACTTACTGCCGGCAATGCGGACCAAGCTCTGACACTGATTATACAGGGAGCGGACTGCCACAATAAGACAGTCCGTTACCCCATACTCTCTGAGCACTCCCCACAGGACTTCCCGGGGTACACGGTCGAATGCCTTCTCCAAGTCCACGAAGCACATGTAGACTGGTTGGGCAAACTCCCATGCACCCTCAAGGACCCTGCCGAGAGTATAGAGCTGGTCCACAGTTCCACGACCAGGACGAAAACCACACTGTTCCTCCTGAATCCGAGGTTCGACTATCCGGCGTAGCCTCCTCTCCAGTACACCTGAATAGACCTTACTGGGAAGGCTGAGGAGTGTGATCCCACGATAGTTGCAACACACCCTCCGGTTCCCCTTCTTAAAGAGAGGAACCACCACCCCGGTCTGCCAATCCAGAGGTACAGCCCCCGATGTCCACGCGATGTTGCAGAGTCTTGTCAACCAAGACAGCCCCACAACATCCAGAGCCTTAAGGAACTCCGGGCGGATCTCATCCACCCCCGGGGCCTTGCCACCGAGGAGCTTTTTAACTACCTCGGCAACCTCAGCCCCAGAAATAGGAGAGCCCACCACAGATTCCCCAGGCCCTGCTTCCTTATAGGAAGACGTGCTGGTAGGATTGAGGAGGTCTTCGAAGTATTCCCTCCACCGATCCACAACATCCGCAGTCGAGGTCAGCAGAGCACCATCCCCACCATACACGGTGTTGACACTGCACTGCTTCCCCTTCCTGAGGCGGCGGATGGTGGTCCAGAATTGCTTCGAAGCCGTCCGGAAGTCTTTTTCCATGGCCTCCCCGAACTCCTCCCATGTCCGAGTTTTTGCCTCTGCGACCGCTGAAGCCGCACACCGCTTGGCCTGTCGGTACCTGTCTGCTGCCTCAGGAGTCCCATGAGCCAAAAGAACCCGATAGGACTCCTTCTTCAGCCTGACGGCATCCCTCACCGCCGGCGTCCACCAACGGGTTCTAGGATTACCGCCACGACAGGCACCAACTACCTTGCGGCCACAGCTCCAATCGGCCGCCTCGACAATAGAGGTACGGAACATTGTCCACTCGGACTCAATGTCCAGCACCTCCCTCGTGACATGTTCAAAGTTCTTCCGGAGGTGGGAATTGAAACTCTCTCTGACAGGAGACTCTGCCAGGCGTTCCCAGCAAACCATCACAATGTGTTTGGGCCTGCCATCCTCCCCCACCATCGCAGCCAACTCACCACCAGGTGGTGATCGGTAGAAAGCTCCGCCCCTCTCTTCACCCGAGTGTCCAAAACATGAGGCCGCAAATCCGATGACACAACTACAAAGTCGATCATGGAACTGCGGCCTAGGGTGTCCTGGTGCCAAGTGCACATATGGACACCCTTATGTTTGAACATGGTGTTTGTTATCGACAATCTGTGACGAGCACAAAAGTCCAATAACAGAACACCTCTCGGGTTCAGATCTGGGCGGCCCTTCTTCCCAATCACACCTCTCCAGGTTTCACTGTCGCTGCCAACATGAGCGTTGAAGTCCCCCAGTAGAACGAGGGAATCACCCGGGGGAGCACTCTCCAGTACTCCCTCGAGTGAATCCAAAAAGGGTGGGTACTCTGAGCTGCTGTTTGGCGCGTAAACGCAAACAGCAGTCAGGACCCGTCCCCCCACCCGAAGGCGGAGGGAAAATAAGTATATTCTCACTAATAACAACTGTACTACTATATGAGTACGTATTTTCTATTGTTTTATTGAAAATAAAACAGCAAAGTCCATTTGGCTGTCATCTGTTTTAATTATGAGACACAATTGTGTCAAAGTCATGATTTTTTTTCCATGCTTGAAATAAGAAATGATTACCGTATTTTTCGGGCTATAAGTCGCAGTTTTTTTCATAGTTTGGCCGGGGGTGCGACTTATACTCAGAAGTGACTTATGTGTGAAATTATTAACACATTACCGTAAAATATCAAATAATATTATTTAGCTCATTCACGTAAGAGACTAGATGTATAAGATTTCATGGGATTTAGCGATTAGGAGTGACAGATTGTTTGGTAAACGTATAGCATGTTCTATATGTTATAGTTATTTGAATGACTCTTACCATAATATGTTACGTTAACATACCAGGCACGTTCTCAGTTGGTTATTTATGCCTCATATAACGTACACTTATTCAGCCTGTTGTTCACTATTCTTTATTTATTTTAAATTGCCTTTCAAATGTCTATTCTTGGTGTTGGGTTTTATCAAATAAATTTCCCCAAAAAATGCGACTTATACTCCAGTGCGACTTATATATGTTTTTTTCCTTCTTTATTATGCATTTCCGGCAGGTGCGACTTATACTCCGAAAAATACGGTACTTTACAAAAGCAGTTTTGTACTTGTGAATGTTGATGACAGAGCCTTGCAACAGTTGATATTCTAGTTTCAAGCATGTTTTACTCAATATAGGTCATACAATCTCAGCAACAAGCTGTAATATCTTACTGAGATCATTTAGGACCAAAACACTTAAAACAAGTAAAACACTCTAACATAAAATCTACTGAGTGAGAAGAATTATCTTATCAGACAGAAAATAATATCACCCTTATTTGAGATTTTTGTTTTTTTTTTGTTCTGTCCAGCTTCTCAGGCAAATCATATAGTTGATGTAGATGCCCATGTCGGCTGTTCAGATTTACTTTACAAAAGAGAAGTGTAGGATACTTCTCTTGTTGCCTTATTTGTATTTGACTTTATTAAATGGATTTATATTATCATTTGGTGCAGCCGGGCTGGAGCAGGAGGGGATAGAAAGAGAGAGAAAAAAGAAGACGGGGAAATTGTGGGGACAAGAGGGGGATTAGACAGAGAGACAAAAACAACAACAGCAAACACAACAACAACAATAGAGCAACATCAGCAAATACGACATGTACAAATATGATGGTAAAAGTGATAGCAAATAAGCAGTTAGCGAAAATAAAAAATAATACAGAAATGACAATGCGCATTATTACACTATAAATGGAGCAACACAAATACCAATAGAAATAGCGCTATTGATAATGAACAATACCAATAATTTACCTCTATTATCAACAATACAGTTGTTCAAATGCAACAATACATATATGTAATGATAACTTGAGATACGAAAGAATGCAGAAAAATGGAGGGGAAGAAAGAGAAGCAACCTATATTAACCTTGTAGATTGTTATAGTAACAATAGGTTAAGCTTTGTCAGTGTGCCATGTGTTATACCCAGTTTACCCTCGGGCAACAACGTTAATATATGTTTGATGAAATGTAATTATGTGCATGAGTGTATGTATGTATATGTACTTTTATATGTACAGTATGTGTATATGTATGTTTGTACAGTGAATGTATATGTACAGTATGTATATGTGTATGTTTGTACAGTGAATATATATGTACATGTATGTGTATGTTTGTACAGTGAATGTGTATGTACAGTATGTGTATATGTATGTTTGTACAGTGAATGTATATGTACAGTATGTGTATGTGTATGTTTGTATAATGAATGTGCGTGTGGCTGTACGACCTTTAAGTATGTAAATATGTACTGTATTTGTATATGTATGTGGGAGCGTAGGTACCTATGTATGTATGTATGTATGTGAGTATATGATAAACAAATAGCTAAATATCACCCTTATTTGAGATATTTAATCTTACTTAGATTTCAGTTTTTGCAGTGTAGCGTTAACGCGCTATTATTGCGTTAACTTTGACAGCCCTATATATATATATATATATATATATATATATATATATATATATATATATATATATAATACACAACCTGCATGAAGTCACACTGACATACAGGTTGAGATCAGTTGTGTAAGGTAGTGCAGTGTGTTTTTGTGTACCAGTATATCAGGCAAAGTCAGAGGCTGTCTGGAGAAAAAAGATTTCAGCCTTGACTGACGTCAGCAATGAGAACTCTTGCTCATACTTTGTCCCACTTTCACTCCTTTTTGTTTTCACTCCTTGCTGTTGACAAGGAGAAGTCATTTGTTCTTCTCACTTCTTGCCAGGGCATAGATTGTGTCTTTTAAATCCCACTCACATTTTAGACTTTATGTGCCAGCAAACTTACCTCAGTTGTTATTGTGAGTGAATGAGTATATCAGCAAATACATCATTTTGGTATGAGAACTAATAATCAGTTGTCCAACAATAATTAGAGTCAACTTGTCACAGCACCGACCTTTCCATTCCAAGGCTTGCAATGAGTTTAAAATCTACAAAACCCAATACCAGTGAAGTTGGCACGTTGTGTAAATCGTAAATAAAAACTAAATAAAGTGATTTGCAAATCAATTGAATAGACTGCAAAGACAAGATACTTAACGTTCGAACTGGAAAACTGTTATTTTTTGCAAATATTAGCTCATTTGGAATTTGATGCCTACAACATGTTTCAATAAAGCTGGCACAAGTGGCAAAAAAGACTGAGAAAGTTGAGGAACGCTCATCGAACACTTATTTGGAACATCCCACGGGTGAACAGGCTAATTGGGAACAGGTGGGTGCCATGATTGGGTATAAAAGCAGCTTCCATGAAATGCTCAGTGATTCACAAACAAGGATGGGGCGAGGTCACCACTTTGTCAACAAATGCGTGAGCAAATTATCGAACAGTTTAAGAACAACATTTCTCAACGAGCTATTGCAAGGAATTTAGGAATTTCACCATATACGGTCCGTAATATCATCAAAAAGTTCATAGAATCTGGAGAAATCACTGCACATAAGCGATGATATTGCGTACCTTCATCCCTTAGGCGGTACTGCATCAAAAAGCGACATCAGTGTGTAAAGGATATCACCACATGGGCTCAGGAACACTTCAGAAAACCACTGTCAGTAACTACAGTTGGTCGCTACATCTGTAAGTGCAAGTTAAAACTCTACTATGCAAAGCGAAAGCCATTTATCAACAACACCCAGAAACGCCGCCCACTTCGCTGGGCCCGAGCTCATCTAAGATGGACTGATGCAAAGTGGAAAAGTGTTCTGAAAAAAATGAAGTTTCTCAGTTCGAACATTAAATATCTTGTCTTTGCAGTCTATTCAATTTAATATAAGTTGAAAAGGATTTGAAAATCATTGTATTCTGTTTTTATTTACGAATTACACAACATGCCAACTTTGAGTTTTGTACAAGACCACATCTACTGCACATTATGAGGTTTAAATTACTGTTGTTTATAGAATATTCTAGTCCATTACAATAAATACTCGCTAATAGTGAATAAACACCAGTCATTGAGACGCCCATAAATATTTGTATTTTTGTCGCACTAATAAAGCCTGGATGTTGTATACTCTTGCTCACCCCCTTCAAACACTCATGCTAGCTGGACGTTTTCGGATTGACATTTGTGACTGTTGTCATATTTAGGTTATGATTGAGCTCCAGATGACAGCAAAATAAACAATATTGGAAACTATAAGTTTAAAACTCATGTGGTGTGTAGTATGTTTTAGCTTGATTAAAATGTCTGTTTATTTTGTTAGTACAGGGAAAATGTAATTTCAGACAAAATTAATTGAAAACTGTCATTAATCTGATAAAAAAAAAAGTTTAATCACTTGACAGAATGAGTAATTATTATTACATTATTACCAACTAATTGAGGAGAGTTTCCTGTAAAGAAACAACCTTTTTTTTCTTCAATAGTTACAGTAATTAAATAAACAAAAACATTTCCCAAAAATCCACTAATTTGTGGGTATGCGAATGCTAAATTGCGAATACACAGAAATCCATGATAATAAATATTTACTAACGATGTAACGATTGCTGGTAATGATCATAAAACTCTTGACAGTGTTACCTTTTCAAATTGGAATTATCGTAAAACTGGTATTGATAATCGCACTTTGATAAAACCACTGATCGGTGATAGCAAGCTAGTGCGCTAAACGCTAGCCACCTTGAATGCTAACATGAATACGAGACACATTGACGTCTTTTGACATCAAACCCAAATCTAAACTTGTGTAAATAAATTGTTTTCTCCCAAATCTTTACAAAATAAAATATAAGACCATAAAAATATTTTAACACTCAAGTAAAATAATATAGTTCTTAAGAAGCCAGAACAATATTCAATGGTTCTTCTGCCAAACAAAGTAGTGTATCTGATTAATATTACTATTATTCCTACTATTATTATTTTTAAATAACCCTTGGCTAAAATATTTGACTGTGTATAAGTACTTCTGAGCATATTCACCAATACCATGATAATTGTGGTCATCATAGCCGTAATATTAATTTAATTTTTTATTATATCCCAATATTCTCGTAACAGAACGTAGTCCTTATAACAAGTCCCTCCCCACCCTCTCCTGGAGCTTTCTGCAGGTACATGACCATGTGTATTTATCTGTATGTGTGAGCAATAATGATCTAGAAGAGACCTTCAAGGTCAGTCCGGGCCTGGTTTCCATCAAAGCAGGTCTGATTTTTTAATCCGTCCTTCATTTCCCCAGAAAGTGTCAGCAACCACAGACATTATTTCCCGCACTCCCGTGGCCCATAGACGATTGGGATTTGAGCACAAGGTCGGTGAAGAGGTAGGGATAGAGACGATACCTACTTTCAAGACTTTAATTTTCGAAATGAAAAAGAAGAATCCATCACACAGTTCCTGTCACACCTCAACACACACAAACACACACTTGCGTGTAGCACTTGACAGATGACTCCTGATGACAAAAGTGGTCAAATATGAGAGGCCAATACCAGCTGCCCACATGATCACATGTGCCAATGTGAAGCACGACAGGCTCAGTGTGAACATTTTTGTGCATAGATTCTTACTTAAACTCCACTTAAAGTGGTACCAAATTGTGGACAGGTATCATTGCAACATTGCCAAACACCCAAAATTGTAGATAAAAAACCACCAACAGTAAAACAAGTTGTGAATGTCTTTTTAGCTTGCAAAGTAAACAGAAAATTAATACATTATAATTCACACAAGGTCAAATACTGGTCATACATACTGTACACCAATGACTTGCGGTGAGGTTCATGACTGGTGAGGCACTGACTTCATCACAGTCAGATTTACAAACATATGAACCCTAAAGAGTATCTTATTCACCATTTGATTGGCAGCAGTTAACAGGTTATGTTTAAAAGCTCATACCAGCATTCTTTCCTGCTTGGCACTCAGCATCAAGGGTTGGAATTGGGGGTTAAATCACCAACAATTATTCCCGGGCGCGGCGCCGCTGCTGCCCACTGCCCCCCTCACATCCCAGGGGGTGAGCAAGGGATGGGTCAAATGCAGAGGACAAATTTCACCACACCTAGTGTGTGTGTGACAATCATTGGTACTTTAACTTCATTTTAACTTTACACATATAAACTGTAGCACACAAAAAAGCACATTTAATTAAAAAAACGTTATTATGGTCTTACCTTTACTTATAAGTGCGGGAACAGTGGTGTTCGTGTTGGAGGAGTTGTGAATGAATGAAATATGAAATCCGTGCTGCAGTCTGCAGGTGTACCTAATGTTGTGTCCCTGCAGTCGTTCACGCTCCTCCGTGTTGTTTTTGCACTTTTTGGCTTCTTGTAAGTGACTTTTTTTGGGTGGATTCGGTCTTGCACGTGGAGGGTTTGGGTGTGGGCTTTGGTTGGTGTGGCGCTCCCGTCGGGGGGTGCAGTCTGCAGCAGAGGTGCATTAACCGGCACCAGGAGGCGGGATTACGCGAGCCTCAGCCAGTGCGTCTTCGCAGCAGTTTTGTGATTGCTCAGCACAAGAAATACGTTACACACATACAGTTGTTGACAAAATACACTGTACATTATATACCTCAGCTAACTAAACTATGGAAATGTATAATATAATTCATATAGCAATACGGTCTCACTGCACAGCAGGCCAGCAGTTAGCCGAGTCCGCAATTCATGGTGAGGCACAATTGAGTGACGTGCCTCAACTGGCTGCTAATCACCGTCTCTTCTCAGTATTTGAACGGCAAATGTGAAAATTCAGCGATTTTGAATAAAAAGAATCTAAAACTGGTGAAGTTAAATGGAAAATAACTTTATAGTATAATCACTGGATACATATAACAACTTAATTAATTTTTTTCTTTTTACATTTTTTTTCTTTCCATGATGGTCACTAGAGGCAGGTGAGGCGGGGCCTCACCTGCCTCTAGTGACCGCACGTCACTGCTGTACACCCCTACTGATACTTAGTCCAACACTCCAAGACAAACACTGTGACCAAAGAACTACAGTGGTTTGAGACATTTTGAAAAATGGCAACAATGTTTATAAACTAACAATGAACAATCATTTAACTGCAAAAATAGGGGTCCCACAGGGATCAATGTTTAGTCCACTGTCACAGTTTGGTGAGTGTTGCTTGAAGCATGACCCCGAGGATGCAGAGAATGGCAGGCGGATGGTTAGTAAACCTATTTTTGTCACAGGAAGCAGGGAACAAACAATTCCAGCACACCAAGCAACAGTCTACAAAGCAAAATGATCATGCATTGAAGGAGGGACCCAGGTGGAACTAAATAGAACTAAATCATGAGAATCGGGTGTGCTGGCAGGACATAGAACAGAAAGTAAAGGTGCTTTCAAAACAAACCTAACAAGAAAAACTGACAAAACAAGAACCCCAGGACAGGAAAAGTAGAAACTAGAATGTGGAAGACCCTTGCTTCCGGGTGAGTTCTCAGGACCATCAACGGACGACATCGTCGTGAGCAGGGTTAGACTTCTTTATTTTTCAATATAAGACAGTCTTTTGCTGGCCGCTTTTCAGCTCGATCCGCTTCCCGCTTTTCAGCTGGCCGCGTCTCCGTCTTCGTCGTCTCGCTCTCGTGGTGTACTGTTCTCCGCGTCTTACCTCTGGCTCTCCACCTCTCCTCTTGTCTCTCTCGGCTGTCACGCTTTTATAAACAGACAGATTATCTGATTGTGCCCAGCTGCCCGACCCACGCACCTGTAGTCCATTTGGACGCGGGTCCGCAGGCCACGCACCCTCGCCGCCATCTTTGTGCGGGCCCCGTTGTCGGACCGCCGGCCCCGCCTCTCCACATAGAAATAAAAGCGGTGGCCAGGAATTCACACACCAAATATGACCAAACTGTCAGTAGCAAGCCTGATAATAGCCCCTCTTCCTATTCCTACAAGGGATACCAGACTTCTTAAGTTAAATAGAAAATCCAAAACCTAGGGAGGGAGGAGTGATGAACGGCGGTGGGGTTGCCAAATTGCGCCCATGCCTCAAAGGGGCCATGTGTCCCCAAAGCCAGCGGGGAAGAGCCAGATGTTGGTGCCGGCTAGAACACCGCTGCAGCTGGCGAAGAGGAGCAAGAGATGGCAGGATGAACGCCCCAGCAGCAACAGAGGTCCACGCCCAGGTCCCAGGTGCTGCTGCTGTCAGCGCAGAGGACATCCATGGACTGACCACCGTTGCGACCAAGGAGGAGGAAGAGGAAATACGGCAGACGTGCGCTTCTGCCACAGGCGATGACAGAGGCTGCGAGAAGGGCGCTTCTGCAGCAGCCGAGGAAGCTCAGCATCGACGGCGGCATCGACAAGACAGAACAGTGTTGGCATGGTGGACGAACTTGCTGGAGCAGATGGGAGTGCTGGTTGCGACGTCGCTGATGAGGTAGTCCCAGCAGCGAGGTTTAGTAGCGTCGTGGACAACTTCACCGGACCAGAAAGGCATGCTGGTAGCGTCGTTGCAGATGAGGTCATGCAAGCAGGGAGGCCATGAATCCTGTTGTGTACGTAAGCATAGAACCTCCTGGATTGGTTGTGGATAAATCCTGGCACAATCTTGCTGTCAGTAAAGTACTGAATGTCATGGAACTTCAGGTCCAACTCGCTGATTACTAACTCGGCAACATCTACGACGAGGACGGCTGCACAGAGTTCCAGTCTTCGAGATTGTTAAACTAGGCTTTGGGGCCAACTTCGCCTTTCCAAAGACCTAAGATCTGTCCACTGTGGTTTGTCAACCTTATGTAGGCCTTATGCGTCTGCAAAAACTCCCAGTCTTCTTTCCTTTGCACCTGCGGTGTGTATGGACATAGTATCTGGAGCTCTTGCAGGTCCTTGAGTGACTTTCTCAATTTGGTCCTCATAAATTCCATGTCTTTGGGAAGTGGCGCATCCCTGTCCTCTGCTTGGGAGGTCGAGCTCTCTGGAAATGAGCTGACCCTGCACAGAAACTAGTGCAACAAACCCAAAGGGGTCATACGAGCTATTGGCTGTTGACAAGATTCCTCTCCGGGTAAAGGGCTTGTCATTGTTTGCTATTTGAAAAGTAAAGATGTCTTTACGGCTGTTCATGGTAGCGGCGTGGTGGATGACCTCACTGGAGCAGGAAGTAGCTGTGCCTCCCCAGTTGCACTGCAACTCATAGCCCCCACCCCAAGGTATGGATCGCAGACGTCCCCAGGGAGGCCAACAGATGACAGGGATGGGTGGGAGGGAGCTTGAGGAGAAGTTGGAGAACGCTCCCATGTGGCTATCTGGGACAAAATGTGTCAATCCGCTGGGCGATAGAAATCTCCACCGGGTCACTCACTGGCTGGGTCATTTCTGTCACGGTTTGGTGAGCGTTGCTTGCAGTGTGACCCCAAGGGTGCAGAGAATGGCAGGCGGAATGAAAGTAAAAGTAATTTAATTGTCACAGGAAGCAGGGAAGAAACAATTCCAGCACACCAAGCAACAGTCTACAAAGTAAAATGATGTAGCACTGAAGGAGGGACCAAGGTGGATCTAAATAGAGCTAATTAATGACAATCAGGTATGCTGGCAGGACATGGAACAGAAAGTAAAGGTGCTTCAAAACACAGAGACCAAACAGAAAATACTGACAAAACAAGAGCACCAGGACAGGAAGAGATTCTAAACACAGGAAGTAAAAACTAGAAATAGGAGCGCTGGACAGGAATTACAACACCAAATACAGGAAAACACAAACATGACCAAAACTGTCAGTAGCAAGCCTGACATCAACTTTGTTTTTCATTGTATAAACACAAAATCTGTATGGATGCTGGATGCTGATGCAGCTGCCAAGGTCAATGGAAAAAAACATGGTGTCTGTACTACCTACAGTACAAAAATACAACAGCTGTGACATGTTTTAGAAGTGCAGGTCTCTCTTTTAACGTCAGTAGAAAAGTGTGAGTAATATTTTCTTTCAGGAAATGACTTAAGATTAACTCTATTTAAAAATCAAGGGTCAAGACCAACGTTTCCTCTAAGGTGCGCACCTGCGCAATTGCGCACTGCTCAAGCGTCCTCTGCGCACAGCAAATATATGCCGCGCACCAAATCAAATCCCATCTGAATTCTAAATAAAATAAACACATTTATTCTGTGTAATTTTGCAATGCAACTCTGAGTGACAGTGACAATAAGCGGCCCTAACAGTGTTCGTCAACACCGTTCAATTGAACACTGTTCAATTATTGTAACGTCTATCGAGATGCTTCGAGGACAGGAATGATATCGATCACTTTATTGAGCAAAACTGTTTATATTTGGCCATAACCACACCAAAAACATGAGTAAAAAACTTCTATCTCGAAAAACTAGTCATTTTCTGCCGTACAAACCAGGCCAAAAGCAACTTGTCATCTGTCACCAACACGCATACCACTAAACCACTGGTGCGTTTAAGGCCACACAACAAGTCGGACAACTCAAACACCACACAAAGTTACACTATGACTCCTCAGTCATACGTGTGCTTATTTTACTGTCATTTATTATTAATGTTAATTTATTGATATTAATCATGCAATGCTGTTACTAGAGAAAGTTACAGGAATGCACACTTCATCCTATGCTTACATTTCATTGTGCAACATGAGGATGTTTAAGGGGAACTAAATGTGATCTCTGAAAGGGGTGCAAATGATTTTCAAAGCAGGATCCCCACCCAGACATATTGTACAATACTAATTCATAGCTTATGAAAAACAAGATTTCTTTTATTTTCATTGCAAGTGGGCCAAATCACTAATATTACAAAATAATCTCATGAAAATGACTCCTCTCATTTGAGTGTTATTATAAAAGATTGGTGTGCTGCTGGTATTGCCACGTGTGATGTTGCTCACATGTGCTCCACTGAATGCTCAGGGAGTTTTTGTGTTTGCTCAGACACATGAACAATTAGAGGGAACATTGGTCAAGACTATATGCAGGTTGAAGAGATCAACCTGCATATATTCATATATAGAGATCAGAACTTCCGGTTCTGGTTCACCGTGCGTGACTGCTCGCTGACTGCTCGCTGTTTCGAAAAAGCTAAGTATCGTTCTATTTGTGTGCTTTTAATTGTTCTGCAGCTTTCTTTATTACTTTCTCAACATATTTAGTAGTACTATTTAACTTGCAAATCACCCGATCTCTGTCTCACCACCCCTCCCGCAGCTAGCTAGCAGCTAGCTGCTAAGCTAACGAAGCTAGCGCGGAGAAAGGCGGCGCCGGTCGCCGGTCAGAAGGAATCTACTCCTGCACACCATGACCAGGACTTCTCGGAAGACAGCAGGAACTTCACTCGGTGACAGAAAACACCGTGAGTATGGCTTCTTGCGCGTCTTGCACCTTACTCACGGAGAGGCAGGCTCTGCTAGAGGGCCGTGTCCGCCAGTTAGAGCAGAGTAATCTCGTAACTTTAGATGTTGCGGACACATCTGCTAGCGTTAGCTGTAGCGAGCTAACTAGCCCAGCCTGTAGTAGTCCTAAGCGGCCTACAAGCTACGGTGTACCGGTTGAGACGCATAATAGATTTAGCTCTTTAGCTAGTCCTACACCCCAGTCTACCGGGCACCACACCTTAGTCATAGGGGACTCCATCACCCGAAACATAAAGCTTAGCAAACCAGCCACAATTAAGTGTATCCCTGGGGCCAGAGCACCTGACATTGAGGCTAATCTTAGGGAGCTAACTCGCAACAGGCCTAGTAAACACGTACGACAGGATAATCGCACCACTAGTTATGCGAATATAGTTGTACACGTTGGCTCCAATGATACTAGAATGAGACAGTCAGAGATTACAAAGAGAAACATAGCCAGGACTTGTGATCTCGCTAGAAAGATGTCCAGGCATCGAGTAATTGTCTCTGGCCCCCTGCCTGCGAGAGGCAATGATGAGAGATATAGCAGATTAGTCTCGCTTAACAAGTGGCTGGCTAGCTTCTGTAGACAACAGGGACTAACGTTTATTGATTATTGGCCCTCTTTCTGGAGCAAAACAGGCTTGCTGATGAGAGACGGCCTTCACCCTAACCAGGAAGGCGCCATCATCCTGTCTAAAAACATAGACTACAGTTTAAGTCACATTTGACTAACTACACTAGAGCAAGCCGGGTCACAGGCAATTACAGAGCCTCCTAGTCCGGGTGAGGAGTCAGTTAAGCTAGAACTAGCCAGCGCCAGGCTGGATAATTCCTGTACGCATAGCAATTTTCTTAGAATAACACACAACTCACATAATGTGTTTTCTGTTGTGAATGTGTCAGGGGTAGATATGCATTCTACTGAGGTGGCAAATCATGATGCGTTCAGTCGATCGCAGCATCAAGCAAACAATCTGAAAATTCCCGTCGTATCAATTCCTAGATATGGTCGAAACTATTTAAAGTGTACTACGTATAATAAACGCAACATTATTAATATTGCTACTACGGATAATTTAAACAAAAACTCGTCAAAACAGCCCAGGGTGTCACCACCTCCAAAGTTATGGTACTCCCGTATACTAAAGTAATGTCCGATCATTACCTTATAAAATTCGAAGTTCTGACTCATTGTCAACAAACTAATAATAATAATAACTGCTATAGCAGCCGCACATTAATGCTGCCACAACGATGACTCTTGCTGACCTACTGCCTTCGGTAATGGCACCATTCCCAAATTATGTCGGCTCTATTGATAACCTAACTAACAACTTTGACAATGCCCTGCGCAAAACCATTGATAGTATAGCACCGCTAAAACAAAAAAGGGCCCCTAAAAGGCGCACCCCATGGTTTAGAGAAGAAACCAGAGCTCATAAATTATCATGTAGAAAGTTGGAACGCAAATGGCGCGCGACCAAGCTTGAGGTTTTCCATCAAGCATGGAGTGATAGTTTAATATCGTATAAACGCATGCTTACCTTAGCTAAAGCTAAATATTACTCAAATCTCATCCGCCTCAACAAAAACGACCCTAAATTTTTGTTTAGTACAGTAGCATCGCTAACCCAACAAGGGACTCCTCCCAATAGCTTCACCCACTCGGCAGATGACTTTATGAATTTCTTTAATAAGAAAATTGAACTCATTAGAAAGGAGATTAAAGACAACGCATCCCAGCTACAACTGGGTTCTATTAACACAGATACAACTGTATCTACGACGGATACTGCAATACAAAATAGTCTCTCTCTTTTTGATGAAATAACATTAGAGGAACTATTACGGCGTGCAAGTGGGATAAAACAAACAACATGTTTACTTGACCCACTTCCTGGGAAACTTATCAAGGAGCTTTTTGTATTATTAGGTCTATCAGTTCTAAATATTATAAACTTATCACTTTCCTCTGGCACTGTTCAAGAAAGCGGTTATTCATCCTCTGCTCAAAAGACCTAACCTTGATCCTGACCTCATCGTAAACTACCGACCGGTGTCCCACCTTCCCTTTATTTCGAAAATCCTCGAAAAAATTGTCGCACAGCAGCTAAATGAACACTTAGTGTCTAACAATCTCTGTGAACCTTTTCAATCCGGTTTCAGGGCAAATCACTCTACGGAGACAGCCCTCGCAAAAATGACTAATGATCTACTGCTAACAATGGATTCTGATGCGTCATCTATGTTGCTGCTTCTTGATCTTAGCGCTGCTTTCGATACCGTCGATCATAATATTTTATTAGAGCGTATCAAAACACGTATTGGTATGTCAGACTTAGCTTTGTCGTGGTTTAACTCTTATCTTACTGACAGGATGCAATGCGTCTCCCATAATAATGTGACCTCGGACTATGTTAAGGTAACGTGCGGAGTTCCTCAGGGTTCGGTTCTTGGCCCTGCACTCTTTAGTATTTACATGCTGCCGCTAGGCGACATCATACGCAAATACGGGGTTAGCTTTCATTGTTATGCTGATGACACCCAACTCTACATGCCCTTAAAGCTGACCAACACGCCGGATTGTAGTCAGCTGGAGGCGTGTCTTAATGAAATTAAACAATGGATGTCCGCTAACTTCTTGCAACTCAACGCCAAGAAAACGGAAATGCTGATTATCGGTCCTGTTAAACACCGACATTTATTTAATAATACCACCTTAACATTTGACAACCAAACAATTACACAAGGCGAATCAGTAAAGAATCTGGGTATTATCTTCGACCCAACTCTCTCGTTTGAGTCACACATTAAGAGTGTTACTAAAACGGCCTTCTTTCATCTCCGTAATATCGCTAAAATTTGTTCTATTTTATCCACTAGCGACGCTGAGATCATTATTCATGCGTTCGTTACGTCTCGTCTCGACTACTGTAACGTATTATTTTCGGGTCTCCCTATGTCTAGCATTAAAAGATTACAATTGGTACAAAATGTGGCTGCTAGACTTTTGACAAGAACAAGAAAGTTTGATCATATTACGCCTATACTGGCTTCATCATGGATGAAGTGCTGGCTGTCCAGAGTCGGGACCCGGGGTGGACCGCCCGCCTGTGCATCGGTTGGGAACATCTCTGCGCTGCTGACCCGTCTCCGCTCGGGATGGTGTCCTGCTGGCCCCACTATGGACTGGACTCTTACTATTATGTTGGATCCACTATGGACTGGACTCTCACAATATTATGTCAGACCATCCATTGCTTTCGGTCTCCCCTAGAGGGGGGGGGGGGGGGTTACCCACATATGCGGTCCTCTCCAAGGTTTCTCATAGTCATTCACATTGACGTCCCACTGGGGTGAGTTTTTCCTTGCCCTTATGTGGGCTTTGTACCGAGGATGTCGTTGTGGCTTGTGCAGCCCTTTGAGACACTTGTGATTTAGGGCTATATAAATAAACATTGATTGATTGATTGATTGAAATATGTTGGTTAATTTAGGACATTCAGCTTACTTTCAAAAGTAAAATTAAAAAGTTTGCAAAAGTAGAAAACGTTTATGTATACATGTGCAGAATGCTTAGATTGTTTACAAGTGGTGGATCAAATGATACTAGGCAAGGCAAGGCAACTTTTTTTTGTATAGCACTTTTCATACACAAGTGCAGACTCAAAGTGCTTCATAGACAACAAAGTGAAATGAAAGAAAATAAAAGCAAAATTAAAATGCAGACAATAAAAATAAAAACAGTGCGGACGTTAAAAGTTAAAAGATTAAAAGATTTAGCTGAAAGCTAAGGTGAACATAAAAGTTTTCAGTCTAGTTTTAAAAGTAGTCAGAGTTGGGGAATGTCTGACATCTTCAGGAAGTTTATTCCAGCTATGTGTTGCATAGTGACTGAATGATGCTCTCCCTTGATTTGAGTTTACTCTGGGAACCGCTAACAGATTGGTCTCAGAAGATCTTAGTGATCAAGAGGGCTTATATAGTGGGAGCATATCAGTGATATACTTTGACCCTAGACCATGTAGTGATTTATATGTGAGCAGGAGGATTTTGAAATCAATTCTCTGATGTACAGGGAGAATTGGTGTAATGTGCTCACATTTTTTGGTCTTTGTTAGAACTCGAGCAGCAGCGTTCTGAACAAGCTGTAGCTGCCTGACAGTTTTTTTGGGAAGACCTGCAAGGAGACCATTACAATAGTCTAGCCTACTGGTAATAAAGGCATGTACAAGTTTTTCTAAGTCTTGAGCTGACATGAGCCCTCTAAGTCTTGTTACATTTTTGAGGTTATAGTAGGCCGATTTTGTTACTCATTTGATGTGACTGTCGAAATGTAAATCAGAATCTAAAATAACCCCAAGATTTCTGGCTTTATTTGAAGTTTTCAGGGATAGTGATTGAAGGTGTTGGATGACTTTAAACCTTTCTTTTTTAGCACCAAAATCAATTATCTCAGTTTTACTGAGGCATTGGTACCAAAGCATCAATGCCTTACGAAACACAAGGAGTAATACCTCAATGATGTGTTCCTTTAAGAAAAAACCTGTGACTAATACAGTTGCTTGTCTTTAGACTTTAGAATGCCAAACTGTGTTTATCAGGAAGCTTCCTTCGCTCACAGGTGACAGCTTATTTTAAATGAAGTCGGAAGCGTGGCATCGCATTTCGTCTCCATCATAGATCTAAACGGAATTAATAAAAATGTATATTTTGGAAGTCTGGGGTCATTTTTAGCTTACAGCGCAAAATAAAGCAAATGTTCTACTTTTCTTGTTTACTATTTGACCTTTATGTGTTTAATAATTAAAAAAAAAAACTATTAAACAATTATATTTGCTTACTATTCATTTTATTTTCAAGTCAAATGTGACTTTTTTTCATCCAGTCATGGCAGCTGACCATTATGAAACACCTACACAGTAACACTGCAGTGTCAATACAGAGAGTGAGTGTGCCATACACTGACTACTGACTACAGTTTACTCTTTCATGCTACAAATGTTTTTATGCAGGCAATTAATGATATTCTCTCATCTGATTTACTGTATGACCTTAATAATCAAACCGTTAAAGATTTAAAACACAGCACTAAAGATTCTGAATAGAAAACATATTTTAAGACATCATTGCCAGGTTCTGTAGAAGTTAAAGGGAAACTGCACTTTTTTGGGGAATTTTACCTATCATTCGCAATTCTTATGTAAGACAAGCACACATATTTTTAATACATTCTAACTAGTAAATAAATGCGATCAAAAGTCCGCTTACAATGGAGCCTATGGGAACCATTCAATTCTGCCTATAAAGCATTTTTTTGTGTCTTTCTCGCCATTTCCGGGTCTAAATTGGATGCCAAAGTTGACCAACTTGTCTGATTATGTCCTTATCCTTTAAAATAAAAAATGTTTATGTCCTTATCCTTCTACTATCAAAGTGAGAGACATTATTTAGGATCTAAAATAAACTTCCACAAGCTGAGAGACGAGAACGCAGCTCACCAGCCTATTATTGTCAACATAGCAGCACAAGCTAGGTGGCGCTCTGTGATCACGGCACTGCTGCAGAAGCATTCAAAACGTTGGGGGTGAACCCCTGGTCCGGCAACATGTGTGAGACTTGCTGTTACTTGTGGTCGTATTTCAGAATCGGTACCAGGACTAATGGGGTTGAAATTCTCTTGAGATTCTGATGAGTACCACATTGCATGTTGAAGGAATCTCGGCCCAGTGAGCCATCTGGAGCTGCTTGAAGGGATGCCGGTATGAACCTTGATCTAATGTCAGCTGGATTAAGATATCTCCACTGGTCCATAAGGACGACGAGTTCCAGTATTCTGGATTGTTAAACTAGGCTTTGGGGCCAACTTCGCCTTTCCATAGACGAACCCGACTTTGATATGTCCACTGTGGTTTGTCAACCTTATGTAGGCTGCGATGGCGTCCGCAAAAACATCCAGTATTCTTTCCTTTGCACCTGCGGTGGAGAATGATGTGTATGGACATGGTATCTGGAGCTCTTGCAGGTCCTTGAGAGACTCTCTCTATTTGGTCCTTATACTTTCCATGTCTTTGGGAAGTGGCACATCCCAGTGCTCTGCTTGGGGGGTGAACTCTCTGAGAATGAGCTGACCCTGCACTGATACTAGTGCAACAAACCCAAGGGGGTCATACAAGCTATTGGCTCTTGACAAGACCCCTCTGCGGGTAAAGGGCTTGTCATTGTTTGTTATTTGAAATGTGAAGGTGTCTTTACAGATGTTCATAGCAGCCCAAGACTATGTTGAAGGGGGGGGGGGGGGGGGTTCATCAGCAAAGAGGTCTAAGTCTTCAGAGTCCTTTGAGCGATCTTCAGGGGGAAATGCTCGGCAACGGTGTGTTGGAAGAATCTTCTGTGCGCGTTGGAGAACACTTACGGCCTATTCTTCAGTGTCGAAGGACTTCAGAAAATCGTCGACGTAGAACTCACGCTCGACCAATCCACGAGCGTCACTACCATGGTCTGCCTCTGCCTTTTAATCTGCTCTCCGCAAACCAACATGGCCATGGCAGTTGAGGCACTGTTCCCAATGAGGTGCAGTCGCATCCTATATTTCACAATGTTAATTCTGTACCACAGGAAGCGGAGAAAGTCCCTGTGGTCTTTCTCTACTACAAACCAGTGGAACATTTGTTCTTTGTTGGAAGTGATGGTGACTTGTTCCTTTCTGAACCTCATCAGCAAGCCTAACAGCCCGTTATTAAGTAGTTATTCAGTAGAATGTCGTTAAGTGACACGCCTGCGATACACTTGAGTCGAAGACCACACTCTTGTTTGGCTTTTTGTGATGGTACAGTCCAAACATGGGTAAGTTCCTACATTCCTTTCCTGGCTGCAACGGGGGTGCAACCTGTGCATGTCTTCGTAGGAGCACATTCTTCATGAATTCAATGAAATAGGCTTCAATCTGGGGCTTTTTTTCCAGCGTGCGGCAGAATGAGGTGAAACGGTCTTGTGCGTGCCTCTTGTTGTTGGGAAGTCATTGTCTTGGAAATCGAAAAGGCAACGGTGTGACCCAGCTGCCAGAGTGGTCTGTGCGTCCATGATTTAGAGAAACCTTATATCTTCCCTTGATGGTGCAAGTCTATGGTCATTGTCGGTTTGGTTGAAGATGGTGTGACCCAGCCTGTCTCCAACTTACGTCGTGTAGGTGGAGATTAGCGTTGGGCGCAGCAGGTGCTTAGGCATATGATTTGATCTGGCTGTTGCACGGTTGCATATGGCTCGTGCGACCATTCTCGAGGATGAATGTTTTGTAGCTTTTGCATTTGAAAGTCTGTGGATACCCCAAGGCATACATCTCCAATAACAACCCATCTTTGGTCAATCTACTAGGTGATTGGTGCGTTATCTGCACCATTGATGTTCTTACGGACTTTGTGTGCCCTCAGGATGTCTCTGCCCAGAGGGAACAGTATTTTGGCATCCAGGTACAGGGCAGGAATCTAGTCAGCGATATGTCAGATGGGCGTGGTGTTGAGCTGCATTCAGGGTGGGTATTTCAGACCGCTTTTCTGGAATATGGTTACATTCCAGCAGCATGGGTAGAGGAAAGTTAAACTCCTTATCTGCCGACTCCACAATGTAGCCACGGGCTCATCTCCCCGTAGTCTCATTGAGCCCGGCGTATGCGGCGTATATCTTTAATGTGTACGGGAAGGCGCAACCAGAGATCTTAAAGCGATCAAATAACTCGTACCGTGCAAGAGAGCCGTAGCTCTGTTGGTCTAATATGGCATACATTCTTTTGGACTCTTTTTTTGGATTTGGCTGGAAACACATTGACGAGACATATTTTAGCACACACCGAGTCAATCAGTCCTTTGCCACATACCTGCCTGGGTACACTTGGAGGTGACATCCTGAGACTCTACTCCATCCTTCTCCCCGCCGTGCGCTTTAACAGGAACTGACAGGTCGAATTTTCAAATTGGGGGACCTGATGCTACATGGTTAGTGCACACACACACCTCGTAGCATCCCGGAAGAGTTAGTGCTGCAAAGGGTTCTGGGTATTTGTTCTGTTGTGTTTATGTTGTGTTACTGTGCGGATGTTCTCCCAAAATGTGTTTGTCATTCTTGTTTGGTGTGGATTCACAGTGTGGCGTATATTTCTAACAATGTTAAAGTTTTTTATACTGGCACCCTTAGTGTAACCTGTATCGCTGAAGATCAAGTATGCGTTGCATTCACTTCTGTGTGCGTGCCAAAGCCACACATATTATGTAACTGGGCAGCACTCGTTGGACTGGACGAAAAGGGAACATTACAATTCTCGGGAGGGGCACTGAAATTTCGTGGTCTCCCGGGAGGTTTGGCAAGTATGACAATTAGCGGTGTACCGCCGCTGTATATATTCGGCGGGCCAGCTCCAGTGTTAATTTGATATCGCCTCATGGGCCAAAATTACACGGCGGGCCAAATTTGGCCAGAGTTTGACACCCATGGGTTAGAGAGTCCGCCCTGAGATCAGTAGGTTGTGAGTTCAAACCCCGGCCGAGTCATACCAAGGACTATACAAATAGGACCCATTACCTCCCTGCTTGGCACTCAGCATCAATGGTTGGAATTGGGGGTTAGATCACCAAAAATTATTCCCGGGCGTGGCCGCTGTTGCTGTTCACTGCTCCCCTCACCTCCCAGAGGACAAATTTCACCACACCTAGTGTGTGTGTGACAATCATTGGAACTTTAACTTAACTTTAACTTAATTCCGAGACTATTAAATTTAGTCCCCGCTCCACCAAAAAAGTATAGCTGATGTCAAAGACATACATAGTAAGGATAATTTCAACCTGAATTGTGTACTATATGTGCTCCAATCCAAATGACTATCAGCATAAACCACCCGTCTTGATCGGATTCAAATTTAAACGGAACGTGTGTGATCGGGTCAGAATATTCAGAATGGCGTGTTTACATGGAGCATTTTTATTCCGGTTAGGCTTTTAATCCGTTTAATTGTGTCCATGTGCACATTGCTACTGACTACAGGGTCATGTTAGGTGAATTTGCTGAGCAATTTTGTGAAACTGAAACAGCACAAAAAGAATGCCATTTTAAGTCAACAACCATGAATCAGAAACTAGAAATGTGTCAGCATTATAGCTAATGCTAACGACGCAAGCCTAATTAAAGAGCAATAGCACGCACAAACATGCACTACAACACTACCACAGGCATTAAACATGTGATGGTTTAGTGACTTACAAACATTGCCTGGGGCGATGCACAAAGGAACCATACAAGAAGGAACGCTACATACGACTACAGGAGGGAACGAGACATATACTTCCGGTTTGGAGGACGAAATGAAAGGAAACACACTTTAAACTCGTAGCGTCTGCAGTGAGCAAACAATTCCAAAAGATGGCGGCCCAGCACACACAACAACATGGAATACAGACTATGCTTGGGGCATAACACATACAGTAACATTAACCTGTTCAACCCCTGGTAAAAACATTACACCACAAGTAGCAAAGTTATTTACATGATATAGAATAGAAAAGAATTATATTGTCAAAATACACAAGTACACATCCAGGATCCAGCATTAGAAAATTACAGACTCTGTAGAGGTTTAACCTTAGTCAGCATATAGTTCCAGACCTGTAGGTCGAGCGTGGCTTCATTCCTTGCTTTTGTCCACCCGCATCACCTCCTTTCTAGTTGCCGACAACAAACCCGCTGATCTTGCTATATCATCTGGGATGTTGTGTTGTGGTGGAAGTCATTTACAACAGATGAGTTGTGGCGGTAACTGAAGTCTATGGTGCACAACAAAAGCAAGAACTACAAAACATTTCTGCCGGGCAGGGGCAAATGCTCATGGTGAGGAAATGTTCATTTGCAACGAACGCCTCTCAAAACAAACCATTTTAAAAGAGAGAAAAAAATGGTTTGAAAATAGGTCTGTAAAACAAAATCTTTGCAGTTTTTACCAAAGAATCATTGTTACATGTTATGTAGACCACAATAAAATGTTTTTAAATGTAGAAAAATAAAATAATGATATGACTCCTTTAAGTATGTTTTTAGAGCCTTCTAAACAGATAATAAAACCAATATAGTCACCTTTACACTCGTTTCACCCAATATAGTAGCCTTGAGTGTGTTCTACTTTAGCAACCAAGCGGGATTCGCATATATTAGTTCTTTGGACGCAGTTCTAAGAACTACCCCACTCGAGTTTAGTTATAGGAACTACCCTTCTCCATAAGGACATTTCCTTTTCACGTTCGCATATAGTTGGTGATGCTGGGGACCTTGGTAAGAAATATGTGTGACGCATATCCGCCTGCGACCCGTGACGTATTGCTTTAGATCTATACCCAGGCTGAGACTTTTGTACTGTTTACTAACCTTCAAGCTCCTGTAATGGTGAGACTTTCTCGTCGTTCATCACTCTCAGAAGCCCCACGTCGGTGTCCTTTGTTCCGGGGTTGCCCGAGTAGGCAGGTCGGGAACCCAATACGAGGTCCAAAGTGTCGGACCATTTTGCTTGTTTTTCTGTTTGCCCCACTCTGGTGGTTATGGTCCTTGATTTTTTTGTAGTCCTGTTTGAGTTTCTTCATTATCTCCCTGCACTGCTTTGCGGTGTGGAAAATCCCTGACATCTGTAACTGAGTGCTTAATGTACCAAATATGTTAATGTTCCGCTGCTAGCCTTCAAACCCCCGCTGAATCTCCTCTGTGGAATAGGCGACAAGGAGAGTTGCCCCTCCATTTATCGCTGGCTGTGTCCATTTTTCCTGTTGCTGTTGCAATCTGGTAAACAACTGTTTGGGACTTTTTAAAAATGGCGGGTCTGTGTTGTGGCTAGGACGGGGGTCGGCAACCCGCGGCTCTCGGGCCCGTGGCTTCCTGGAGCTTTTTCAAAAATGTATGAAAATGGAAAAGATGGTGGGAAAAAATAGAATTTTTGTTTTGATATTGTTTCTGTAAGACAGAAAACATGACACAAACCTTCCTAATTTTTAGAAATCACTGTTTATATTAAACATTCTTCACGATGAGTGGATTTGACAAGAACCGTTTTGTCCTACTAATTTATGCGGTCCTTGAACGCACCGTAGTTTTTTTTTTTTTTACATGTACAACTTTCTCAGACGCAGCCACAGTAAGACATGTTTTATGACACTCCTTCTTTGTCTCATTTTGTCCAACAAATGTTTCATGCTGTGTGTGAATGTACAAACGTGAGCTTTTTTTTATTGTTATTGACTTGTGTGGAGTGCTAATCAGGCATATTTGGTCACTGCATGACTGCAAGCTAATCGATGCTAACATGCTATTTAGACTAGCTGCATGTACATATTGCATCATTATGCCTTGTTTGTAGCTATATTTGAGCTCATTTAATATCCTTTACTTATGTCCTGACTGTATTTAATTTGTATTTGCATGTCTGATAGTTGTTTGTTTTAGTTGTCAGCAAACATTATCTAGCTTGCCAAAGATAGTAATAAATCCATTAGAAGAAGACGGCCTGCTGTTTCCTTTAACTTAGACAAACACATCTATACCTTTGGCCATTATAAGCTAGAAATTTCCAGGAGTCATCTCACCCTCAGAGAAGCCTCTGTAATACTAATGTTTTCCAATGTTACAAAAAAGTGTAGAATAAATATTACATTTCAACATTTCTATCAACAAGATTTGTGTCAGCCAGTGAAACATAGTCATTTTGATAGTTAATAGCTAATTTAAACACAATCACCATGTGTTGCCTTCACCATAAGAATTATATAAGGCTTTTAATTTTTTGCGGCTCCAGAATAATTTTTTGTGTGTATTTTTGGTCCAATATGGCTCTTTCAACATTTTGGGTTGCCGACCCCTGGGCTAGGAGAAGCGCATATCCGGCAAGGGCCCGAGCTTGTCAGTTCAACCAATCACCAAACACTTACGTATTTTAGTTCCTATGGGACTCAGTTTAGACCCTGGCTCAGAGTAGGAGCTACAATGGTTCTGGGATCTGAACGTGACGAAAAATGGCCCGTGCACTAAAAAGGTTATAAGAACTCCAAAAAGTCCCTACTGTCGAAAAAACAACTATTAGGCCCATTCCACCGCAATAACTTTTCCAGGAACATCCCCACTTACCCGGTACATAAATGTTCCTCTGTGTTTCCACCAAAAACTACCTGGGTATATTTAGTTCTTGTAGGATCCTTTCGGAGTTCCTCCTAGCTACGTGGGACTTTTTCAAGCGACCAGGAAGCTTTTCGGGGGTGGATTGTGCTTTCGAACGCTGATTGGTTGAACACAGTTGGGAGCGTTCCTGACACTTCTCTTTCAAACACACGACCGCCATTGGAATATACACGGCGACTTGTTTATTTCTTGTACATTTCTATTCCCTCAAACGGAGAGAAAGAAGAACGAAAGGAGCTTTCAAAATGCAGGAACTTTTGTGGGGCATCTGTCTGCTGAAGAACGCTGATCAGTGGAACTAACTTGCAGTGGTATAATTCTATGCCGTTTATTATTTTTACAAACTAAATTTCAATACGTGAAACTACGAGAAGTGGACAGACTCTTTGAAATGTTTTTAAGAAGGAGCATGAAGCCGGGCTCGAAGCGGCGACCTCTGCTGCTTACTACTCCAACTTTGATGGATAAATGTGAAGAAAGGAGGCAGCACACAAGTGGAACAAAGGTAAATAACATCAAATATTAACTATTTACTTTATTACATGTTGTCAGTGACACTCATTTTGTGTAGTTATTAGCCTCAACCTGAGTGAACAGAATGCTAATGCAAACAAGCTAACACTAAAGCCGATGTATTTGTGTTGTCTGCATGTTGGAGTCCCAAGTGAGCATCCAATCACAAGTTGCGAAAAGAGTAAGTGGCACCGGAGCCATACGAGCCATAGAAAACCACAGAAAACACACTGGTACTCACAAAGAGGGAGAGCAAAATGGTGATTAGGTGGCAGATATATATTTGCAAGGCCATTTTCAAAAAGGATACTTACGAGGAACTACATCTTGTGAGACGAGGTCGGTTGACACCGGAAGCTATCCCAGCAGTGAATTGGTTTGCCCGCCACTTTCACACGAATCAACCGACTACGACCAACTACGGACTACGAGCGGTACCAATGGCGTATACGGCGTCGAATGGGTGCTACAAATTGTGAGTTCAAATATTTTATTTCTTAATTTTTTTCATGTTTCATTTGTTTTATACGATTCTTTTAATTTTGACAGTAAGATATGTTTTAATTGCTGAAACGGGTTTTTTGAATGTTAAATGCGCTGAAAAATAAACCGTTTTGTACACTGTTGAGGGGTTTCAATGGACAGTAGTGTGCAAGTGTGTAAGTGTGTTTCTGTATAGTATCTCCAGCCGTGTCCATGTGGTGACATAAATTAGGGTATTTTGAGAGGGAAATTCGGACTAAGTAGGACATCACTGAAGGCCTAGATGAAAAACGCACGGCCCACCACTGGTATAGACACTATATATAATGGCACCTATGTCAACGTAAACAGTAGGATTGTCTTCAAATAGACAAACATTCGACAATTCAATTCAGAGGAGTCTATCAACCTCGCATCCTAATCCTCATATTTTTATCGTAAAGTCTGTTGTCATTTTTACAGTGTACAATTGGATGGATAACTTGCTTTAAAATCATAAGTCAAGCAGACATTTAAGTATTTATGTATGATAATATTTTGGTTGCATTATTAGTTTTAAATCAAATTTAAATGATATATCCAATCCAATCCTGTTACGAACTGGTCAAGGGGGTGACCCCGGGATGCAGAGACGGGAGGCAAGTTTGAATAACAAAAAATAAATACATTTAATAAGTCCAAAAAGTGTAACAAAAAAGCGATGGGGCAAAAATACACACCATGAATACTAACTAAAACAGGTTTCTCAGTGGTCGACAGGGGAAAAAAACCAGGGAGCACTCAGCACAGCATAATGTCCTTGCTGCCTCAAGGAGGCTGGGAAACAAACGCAACAAAGTTAGAAATAACAGGACTAAGGAAAAATAACGTACCAGGACTGACGAGGCGAAGTAGGCGCATGCACGTGGGAGGTGCAGGATAAAATAACCGGCAAGACCCAGCTGTGGGTGACGAGCTTAAATACTCCTCTGAAGAAATAGGTTGCAGGTGTGCCTTAGTGTCCGCCCCTCGCTGGAGACTAATGAGCTGAGGAAACACATCACAATAAAAGAGAAGGCAGGGAAATAAAAACACAACACAATCCACTTTATTTATATAGCACATTTAAACAACAAAAATGTTTCCAAAGTGCTGCACAACAATATTAAAAATAATATTAAAAACAATATTAAAAACAATAATCAAATATTATCCTTCGGTCCACCAATGACTGAATAAAAACAAAAAATAAATAAATATAGAACCAGTATAAAAACAATATAAAAATAAATATGATTAAATACGATTTTAAAGGGAAAAACCAATTAAAACAGTAAGAATAAAAGTGGGTCTTAAGACGAGACTTAAAACACTCCACTGTGGGAGCAGTTTGAACATGGAGGGGCAGAGTGTTCCAGAGCTTAGGGCCGACCACAGAGAAGGCCCTGTCTCCCCTGGATTTTTAAGTCTGGTCTTGGGCACCACGAGCTGGAGCTGGCTCTCGGACCTCAGAGCACGCGTAGGAGTGTAAATTTGGATGAGGGCCGAGATATACTGAGGTGCCAGTCCATGTAAAGCTTTAAAAACAAACAGCAAGGATTTAAAATCAATTCTAAAATGAACAGGGAGCCAGTGCAAACGCTGAAGAATTGGGGTTATATACTGGCGTTTCCTGGCCCCTGTTAAAAGTCGTGCTGCCGCGTTCTGGACTAACTGCAACCGGGAGAGAGCTTTTTGGCTAATGCCAGCATAAAATGCATTGCAGTAGTCCAGGCGACTTGAAATAAAAGCATGCACGACTTGTTCAAAAAGGTTAAAAGATAAAAATTGTTTTACCTTTGCTAAAAGTCGAAGATGATAAAAACACGATTTTAAAATACCATTGACTTGTTTGTCCATCCATCCATCTTCTTCCGCTTATCCGAGGTCGGGTCGCGGGGGCAGCAGCCTAAGCAGGGAAGCCCAGATTTCCCTCTCCCCAGCCACTTCGTCCAGCTCCTCCCGGGGGATCCCGAGGCGTTCCCAGGCCAGCCGGGAGACATAGTCTTCCCAACGTGTCCTGGGTCTTCCTCGTGGCCTCCTACCGGTCGGACATGCCCTAAACACCTCCTTAGGGAGGCACTCGGGTGGCATCCTGACCAGATGCCCGAACCACCTCATCTGGCTCCTCTCAATGTGGAGGAGCAGCGGCTTTAATTTGAGCTCCCCCCGGATGACAGAGCTTCTCACCCTATCTCTAAGGGAGAGCCCCGCCACCCGGCGGAGGAAACTCATTTCGGCCGCTTGTACCCGTGATCTTGTCCTTTCGGTCATAACCCAAAGCTCATGACCATAGGTGAGGATGGGAACGTAGATCGACCGGTAAATTGAGAGCTTTGCCTCCGGCTCAGCTCCTTCTTCACCACAACGGATCGATACAGCGTCCGCATTACTGAAGACGCCGCACCGACCCGCCTGTCGATCTCACGATCCACTCTTCCCTCACTCGTGAACAAGACTCCAAGGTACTTGAACTCCTCCACTTGGGGAAAGATCTCCTCCCCAACCCGGAGATGGCACTTCACCCTTTTCCGGGAGAGAACCATGGACTCGGACTTGGAGGTGCTGATTCTCATCCCAGTCGCTTCACACTCAGCTGCGAACCGATCCAGTGAGAGCTGAAGATCCTGGCCAGATGAAGCCATCAGGACCAAATCATCTGCAAAAAGCAGAGACCTAATCCTGCAGCCACCAAACCGGATCCCCTCAACGCCTTGACTGTGCCTAGAAATTCTGTCCATAAAAGTTATGAACAGAATCGGTGACAAAGGGCAGCCTTGGCGGAGTCCAACCCTCACCGGAAATGTGTCCGACTTACTGCCAGCAATGCGAACCAAGCTCTGACACTGATCATACAGGGAGCGGACCGCCACAATCAGACAGTCTGAAACCCCATACTCTCTGAGCACTCCCCACAGGACTTCCCGAGGGACACGGTCGAATGCCTTCTCCAAGTCCACAAAGCACATGTAGACTGGTTGGGCAAACTCCCATGCACCCTCAAGGACCCTGCCGAGAGTATAGAGCTGGTCCACAGTTCCACGACCAGGACGAAAACCACACTGTTCCTCCTGAATCCGAGGTTCGACTATCCGGCGTAGCCTCCTCTCCAGTACACCTGAATAGACCTTACCGGGAATGCTGAGGAGTGTGATCCCACGATAGTTAGAACACACCCTCCGGTTCCCCTTTTTAAAGAGAGGAACCACCACCCCGGTCTGCCGATCCAGAGGTACTGCCCCCGATGTCCACGCGATGCTGCAGAGTCTTGTCAACCAAGACAGCCCTACAGCATCCAGAGCCTTAAGGAACTCCGGGCGGATCTCATCCACCCCCGGGGCCTTGCCACCGAGGAGCTTTTTAACTACCTCAGCAACCTCAGCCCCAGAAATAGGAGAGCCCACCACAGATTCCCCAGGCACTGCTTCCTCATAGGAAGACGTGTTGGTGGGATTGAGGAGTTCTTCGAAGTATTCCCTCCACCGATCCACAACTTCCGCAGTCGAGGTCAGCAGAACACCATCCGCACCATACACGGTGTTGGTAGTGCACTGCCTCCCCTTCCTGAGGCGGCGGATGGTGGTCCAGAATCGCTTCGAAGCCGTCCGGAAGTCGTTTTCCATGGCTTCCCCGAACTCCTCCCATGTCCGAGTTTTTGCCTCCGCGACCGCTGAAGCCGCACACCGCTTGGCCTGTCGGTACCTGTCCGCTGCCTCAGGAGTCCCATGAGCCAAAAGAACCTGATAGGACTCCTTCTTCAGCTTGACGGCATCCCTCACCGCCGGTGTCCACCAACGGGTTCTAGGATTACCGCCACGACAGGCACCAACTACCTTGCGGCCACAGCTCCAATCAGCCGCCTCGACAATAGAGGTGCGGAACATGGTCCACTCGGACTCAATGTCCAGCACCTCCCTCGTGACATGTTCAAAGTTCTTCCGGAGGTGGGAATTGAAACTCTCTCTGACAGGAGACTCTGCCAGACGTTCCCAGCAAACCCTCACAATGCGTTTGGGCCTGCCAGGTCTGTCCGGCATCCTCCCCCACCATCGCAGCCAACTCACCACCAGGTGGTGATCGGTAGAAAGCTCCGCCCCTCTCTTCACCCGAGTGTCCAAAACATGAGGCCGCAAATCCGATGACACAACTACAAAGTCGATCATAGAACTGCGGCCTAGGGTGTCCTGGTGCCAAGTGCACATATGGACACCCTTATGCTTGAACATGGTGTTCGTTATGGACAATCCGTGACGGGCACAAAAGTCCAATAACAAAACACCACTTGGGTTCAGATCCGGGCGGCCATTCTTCCCAATCACGCCTCTCCAGGTTTCACTGTCGTTGCCAATATGAGCGTTGAAGTCCCCCAGTAGAACGAGGGAATCACCCGGGGGAGCACTCTCAAGTACTCCCTCGAGTGAATCCAAAAAGGGTGGGTACTCTGAGCTGCTGTTTGGCGCGTAAGCGCAAACAACAGTCAGGACCCGTCCCCCCACCCGAAGGCGGAGGGAAGCTACCCTCTCGTCCACCGGGTTGAACTTCAACATGCAGGCTCTGAGCCGGGGGGCAACAAGAATTGCCACCCCAGCCCGTCGCCTCTCACTGCTGGCAACGCCAGAGTGGAAGAGAGTCCAGCCCCTCTCGAGAGAACTGGTTCCAGAGCCCTTGCTGTGCGTCGAGGTGAGTCCGACTATATCCAACCGGAACTTCTCCACTTCGCGCACTAGCTCAGGCTCCTTCCCCCCCAGCGAGGTGACGTTCCACGTCCCAAGAGCTAGCTTCTGTAGCCGAGGATCGGACCGCCAAGTGCCCTGCCTTCGGCTACCGCCCAGCTCACATTGCACCCGACCTCTATGGCCCCTGCTATGGGTGGTGAGCCCATTGGAGGGGGGACCCAAGTTGCCTCTTCGGGCTGTGCCCGGCCGGCCCCCATGGGGACAGGCCCGGCCACCAGGCGCTCGCCATCGTGCCCCAACTCCGGGCGAGGGAAATCTGAGTCTCGGTTCTTGCATTTCCATAGAAGTCTTCGAAACTTGTTTGTCAAGTTTTAAAATCACTGTCTATAGTGGCGCCAAGGCTGGTGACTTTGGGACATAAAATTTCATGTAGTACATTTATTTTTTTGACTGTCAAAATAGAAAGAACGAATACATTTAGTAAGAAAAGATCAAATACTTTCTTGACGCATATTATTTCCAGGCTTTCACGTGCCATGTATAAAATAATGTGGCGGGCCAGATCTGTCCACGAGCCTTGAGTTTACCGCTTGTGATATATTTAGTCAAGTTTGGGTTCCACTGCATTGTTTATTATCATGAAAAACATGTTAAACCGTCATTTTGTTCCCACTGCAGCCTTTGTTCCATTACACTTTTCTGAGTTGGTATGGAGTGCAGCATCACTGCTTTGTTAAGTAGCAACAACATAAGAGGCAATTTTGTTTTCTCTGCATAAAAATACCTTTTCACGTGTACTTTGTAGGACAAAGCAGGGAGTAAGAGAGAGATTTCAGTTCAGTTTCAGTTTATTTCCAACTTGCATACGATACAATGTAATGCATCACATATTTCCAGTTGTTTCATAACAGCATGTCCGAAAAGGAGTAGGAAGAAGTTGAGCTTATTTAATCCTACCCCTTTTCATACCATAGCCATTTTATCCCATTTTATTCCTTGTTCTCTGTAACAGAACAGTGAATAAATAAATAATAAATAAATATACCGTAGTAAGTAAACAAATATTAAATACATAAATAATCTTTATCTAAAAAATAAGTAAATAAAAAAAGAACAACAAAAATTAATTTAAAAAAGGGTTCAAGATGTTCATCATAATTCTTGTTCTGTGTACTTTGTGAACACTTGTAGTTTGAACAGTCTCTTGAACTGAATCATATTGGTGCTTTGTTTGATTTCTTTGGTTAATCCATTCCATAATTTAATTCCACATACTGATATGCTAAAGGTTTTAAGTGTTGTACGGGCATACAAATGTTTTAAATTAGATTTTCCTCTCAGGTTCTATTTCTCCTCTTTTGTTGAGAAGAATTGTTGTACATTCTTGGGTAGCAGGTTATAGTTTGCTTTGTACATCATTTGAGCTGTTTGCAAATGCTACAATTCGTTGAATTTCAATAATTGTAATTTAATAAATAAAGAGTTTGTATGTTATCAATATCCAACATTATGCATTATTCTAATTGATCTTTTTTGTAACACCGTTAGTGAATGAAGTGCACATTTGCAGTTGTTTCCCCATATTTCTACACAATAACTCAGATATGGTAACACTAGCGAGCAGTAAAGGATGTGAAGTGATTTTGGGTCTAGAACCCATACTTGCCAACCCTCCCGGATTTTCCGGGAGACTCCCGAAATTCAGCGCCTCTCCCGAAAACCTGCCGGAAGAAATTTTCTCCCGGAATTCAGCCGGAGCTGAAGGCCACGCCCCCTCCAGCTCCATGCGGACCTGAGTCCAGTGTGCGCACACAAGGAGACAAAGCAGAAGAACGAGACCGTAGTCGAAGAGCGCAGGGGAGACACTTCTCCAGGGCCGATGTATGCTCGGGGCAACACCCTTCAGTGGGTCTCCACAGCGGACGACTTTAGGGTGAATGATGAGTCCAGCGATTAGTTGCAAATCTTGCTTTATTGATTGCTTGCACACAGCCAATCCAACACAAAACCAACTAGTCCCTCCCCGCACTCACGCTACCGCTCCCTCTCTTCTCTCGCCCACACACTCACTGACATCACTCACCTCACATGCTGTCACCTATTAAAGGGCCACATATATATACATATATATATACATAACATATATATATATATATATGTATATATATATATATATATATATACTGTATATATATATATATATATATATATATATATATATATACTGTGTATATATATATATATATATATGTATATATATATATATATATATACTGTATATATATATATATATATATATATATATATATATAGATATATATATATGAAATACTCGAGTTGGTGAATTCTAGCTATAAATATACTCCTCCCCTCTTAAACACGCCCCAACCATGTCCCCCGCCCCAACCACGCTCCGCCCCACCCCCGACCACGCCCCCCACCCCCCACCTCCCGAAATCGGAGGTCTCAAGGTTGGCAAGTACGCTAGAACCTGTTTTGCTTTATTCATTATGGACGTGTTCCTTGCTACTTTATGTTATATATTTTTTACATAAGATTTCCAGTTCATTTGATCATCTATTATTACAGCCAAAAATGTGTTTTCTTTTACCCTTTCAATATCTACTTGGACTGGAATAGAAGACGAGCAAATAAGTGATGTCAATCCGAAACCCATTATGATGTCTAACTCTGATGATGAAAGAACACAAATGTCAGTAGTTTAGTCTTGCACAATAATGTCTTTTAGTCTTGTTTTTTGTTAAGGGATGAAAATATTTTCTTTCTGTGTTCCTCCTCTATACAATTTAATTTCCATGACTGTAATTGAAAGAAGCTGGAATTCTGTCATTCCCAATGTTTCACCATTTCATCATTTGTCCAAAGTAGTTGTTGTTGGCTGTCATGAAGTCTGCCATGATTAGTAGTAGTTGTTATTGTTGAAGGAAATAGTGATTGTTGTGATGCGCTCTGTGAAATCAAAAAACTTAAAAAGAGCAAAATACGTACATTTGACATGTTATTATGAAGGTGTCTGTTACTACATACAGCCTGTATATATTGATGGAGGATTTTTGATGTTTTTTTAGAGGGCTTTATAGGCAGAATATATCAAATCCCCATTTCCTCCATTGTTAGCAACCTCTTGCTAGCGTTTATTTACGCATAAAAAAGAGAAAGACATACACTATATTGCCAAAAGTATTTGGTCACCGTTCCAAATGATGAGAATCAGGTGTCCTAATCACTTGGACCGGCCACAGTTGTATAAAATCAAGCACTTAGGCATGGAGACTGTTTCTACAAACATTTGTGAAAGAATGGGCCGCGCTCAGGAGCTCAGTGATTTCCAGCGTGGAACTGTCATAGGATGCCACCTGTGCAACAAATCCAGTCGTGAAATTTCCTCGCTCATAAATATTCCAAAGTCAACTGTGTTATGGAAGAGTTTGGGAACAACAGCAACGCAGCCACGTAAACTGACAGAGAGGGTTCAGCGGAGGAATTATATGGTGTGGGGTTGTTTTTCAGGAGTTGGGCTTGCGCCTTAGTTCCAGAGAAAGGAACTTTGAATGCTCCAGGATACCAAAAACAATTTGGACAATTCCATGCTCCCAACTTTGTGGGAACAGTTTGGAGCGGGCCCTTTCCTCTTCCAACATGACTGTGCACCGGTGCACAAAGCAAGGTCCATAAAGACATGGATGACAGAGTCTGGTGTGGAGAAACTTGACTGGGCTGCACAGAGTCCTGACCTGAACCCGATAGAACACCTTTGGGATGAATTAGAACGAAGACTGAGAGCCAGGCCTTCTCGACCAACATCACCTGACATCATCAATGCGCTTTTGGAAGAATGGTCGAAAATTCCTATAAACACACTCCGCAACCTTGTGGACAGCCTTCCCAGAAGAGTTGAAGCTGTAATAGCTGCAAAAGGTGGACCGACATCATATTGAACCCTATGGGTTAGGAATGGGATGGCACTTCAAGTTCATATGTGAGTCAAGGCAGGTGGCCAAATATTTTTGGCAATATAGTGTATGTGTTCTTGTCTCACATAGGCATTGTGAATGATTGACAAAATTCCCCCCCAAAATGCAGTTCCTCTTTAAGTATATGCGTCATTCTTTGTGATACTGATTTCGACTTCGACTTCGACTTCCTTTTTATTGTCATTCAAATTTGAACTTTACAGCACAGATAAGAACAAATTTTCATTACATAAGCTCATGGTAGTGCAGGATAAAAAAGCAATAAGGTGCATATATAAATAAATATATATAAATAATATATAAATATATATATACAATAAATAAATATATATAAATATATATAAATAAATAAATAGATTACTGTACAGGTAAATATATTGCACTTTTTCACATGCGTCCACGTTTATGAATGTATGTTTTATTGTCTTTTTTATTCCAGCGAGTTAATCCATTTTGGGGGGAAGTTGAGGGGATCATTTAATTATGATGCGTTCAAGAGTCTTACGGCCTGAGGGAAGAAGCTGTTACAGAACCTGGAGGTTCTGCTTCGGAGGCTGCGGAACCTCTTTCTAGAGTCCAGCAGTGATTGTATGCAGTGTCAGTAGTCATAGGTCAGTCAAGTGTTATTCACCAACGCCCACACAGTTTGTCACTAGCAGCCATTTATGCTCATTAACACAACTTGAACCTTTCTCACAGAAACAGCAATAACAAAACATCCAGACCTGTCGATGAAAATAATTGTTGGATGACTTATGCATGAGAGAATGACGGTGGCATGGAGTAGGTGCAAAGAATTAATGAGGCGATTACTAGTCTGTAGAAACACTATGCTGTTTATGTGTCATTGAGCATAGCTGATCCTGAACATCACTATCTTCTCATTATAGACACCATAAGACTGCACTCATTACCTACATTTTATATAGTATGTCTCCTATGTTCAAAAGTTGAATAAAATATATTTGGTCATAATAATAATAATAATAATGGATTAGATTTTACATCGCGCTTTTCTATTATTAGATACTCAAAGCGCTCACAGAGAAGTGGGAACCCATCATTCATTCACACCTGGTGGTGGTAAGCTACATTTGTAGCCACAGCTGCCCAGCTGTAGACTGACGGAAGCGAGGCTGCCAGTTTGCGCCTACGGCCCCTTCGACCACCACCTATCATTCATTCATCATTCATTCACCAGTGTGAGCGGCACCGGGGGCAAGGGTGAAGTGTCCTGCCCAAGGACACAATGGCAGCGATTTGGATGTCAAGAGGCGGGGAGCAAACCTGCAACCCTCAGGTTTCTGGCACGGCCGCTCTACCCACAACGCCATACCGCCCCGTCATCTGTTCTTCTAATACCGTATTTTTTGGACTATAAGGCGCACTTGAAGTCCTTTCATTTTCTCAAAAATCGACAGTGCGCCTCATAGCCCGGTGCGCCTAATGTACAGAATAATTCTGGTTGTGCTTACCGACTTCGAAACTATTTCATTAGGTACATGGTGTAATGATAAGTGTGACCAGTAGATGGCAGTCCCACATAAGAGGTACGTGCAAGATGACACCAGAAAGCAACACCAAATCAATGTTTCATTGAGAATATAGAACATTAAACAGCGCTCAAAAATCTGTCCAAATTTTTTTATACAACTTTGGTAAGCTATGAAGCTGCACCGCTTGATGGATTGTCGGCACATTAGGGATACCATAGTCCGACATACGAGTATTATTATGGTGTGTGTATAAGGACCGCAAAATGGCACCTATTAGCAGACATATTATCTGGCGTTTTGTTTCGCAATATTGTGCAAAACCAACTTTTCCTACCGTCTGGTACCTGCTGAGCTGTATTTAGGATCTGCATAAGTTCAGAGGTTAGGGTTAGGAGTTTAAGTATCTCGGGGTCTTGTTCACGAGTGAGGGAAAGCCGGAGAATCGGAGCAGCTGGGGCAGTATTGCAGTCTCTCTGCCGCACTGTTGTGACGAAACGAGAGCTGACCCAGAAGGCAAAGCTCTCGGTCTACCGAGCTATCTACATTCCTACTCTCACCTATGGTCATGAAGTGTGGGTCATGACCGAAAGAATAAGATCGCGGATACAAGCGGCCGAAATGAGTTTCCTCACCCTATCTCCTTTAGAGATAGGGTGAGAAGTTCAGTCACCCAGAGAGAGACTCGGAGTACAGCCGCTGCTCCTTCGCTTGGAAAGGAGCCAGCTTAGGTGGTTCGGACATCTCGTGCGGATGCCTCACAAGCGTCTCCCTAGGGAGGTCCTGGTTGCACGTCCCACTGGGAGGAGACCCCGCGGCAGGCCAAGGACCAGATGGGGGGATTACATCTCCTCTCTGGCCTGGGAACGCTTCGGGATTCCCCAGGAGGAAGTTGCTAATGTTGCTCTGGAGAGGGGAGTCTGGGGGTCTCTGCTGGAGCTGTTGTCCCCGCGACCCGATTCCGGATAAGCGGTTGAAGATGAATGGATAAGTCCAGAAAATGTGCGCGTGTCCACCATTATAGTCGGTAGTCGATAACCTTCTTCTTTTTCTCTATATTCTTGTTATGGGACATTCATTCTCCGCTGTTGCCATTTCTAATACAAAGTAGCGTAAAAGTTCTAACTTATATCTGTCAGTAGACTTGCAATGGAAGCGTTAAAAACTACCGGTGTAGTTAGTTTACATTATTCACCCAAGGAACTTTAGTTATTAGAGAGTTCCGGTCGGACGTCTTTTAACGGGACACATTTCCGGCGTTGTTATTGCACTAGTGAGCCACGGATGAGGAGATGTTGCTCCATTATTGATTGAAGTAAAGTCTGAATGTCATTAAAACAGATAGCTCCATCTTTTTACACTTCTTCCACTCCCGTCCTTGCACGCTACACCGCTACAACAAAGATGGCAGGGAGAAGACGCAACCAAAGGTGAGCCACGTAAATAAGACCGCTCACAAATGGCGCATCCTGAAGCGACTGTCAGAAAGCAACTTGAAGATGATCTGTAAAACATAATCCATGCAACATTTCGACCAAAGAACCACCATTACATGTTATGTAGACCACAAGGAAGTGTTTTAAGTGTAGAACAAAATCATAATATGGCGCCTTCAAGGCACCTTATAATCCGGTGCGCCCTATGGCCTGAAAAATTCAGTAGTCAAAGATTTGACAATTCGATTCGGAGGCGTCAAGTGGTCGAGACTAACGGCCACCCCACAGAGCCTGCCTTCTGTCCTAGGTTTCTTCCCATTGAGGAGTTTTTCCCTGCTTCCGTCACCAATGTGCTCCCTCATGTGGGGCTGAGTTGGTTCTTTCTTTTTTATTTGTTCTGCTTACGGCACAGGGGTGGGACCAGACAAGCCCTGCTTCTTCCCACACTGTTTGGACAGATGATCACTTTAAAATGTGTTCTTGAGAAGTTTGGACATGTTCCAAATAAAATAAATTGGAAAAAATCTATCTGATTCGACTATCAATCTCGCAGTTGAACCGTTGGACATTAGACCCTCCCTCCCCCGCTTCATGGGAGGTAGGTTAGTTGCTGAGGCCCAGGTGTGTTGCGAGGACAATCCTATTACGTTCATTATGTCTTCTTTAAATGTTAGAACAATATTATTGTGTGCAGACAAATAGTTTTTTGAGAGTAAGAGATCAATCTTACCTGCTCACAATTCCAGCTGTCACTTTCAGCCTTCCTCAGAGCGGTCGCTGCTTCCTGCTGTGACGTCTCTAATAACAACTGGCTCTGTTTTGACCGGCCACATCTCTTATTTTGAAAACAAATTTGTCTGCACACAAGAATATTTTACTAAAAGTGTTGGGAGAATGTTTCTACATGGATTAAAGCTCGGTGGGACTGATTGCCAGAAATTGGACACGACGTGGGCGCCGGGATGCACCACCTCGCCGCGGATGTGGAGCTCTCCTCTTGAAAAAGGTAATGATCCTTCCGCTGGTTCATACACCGAAACTTTGTTATCAATCAATCAATCAAACAATGTTTATTTATATAGCCCTAAATCACAAGTGTCTCAAAGGGCTGCACAAACTCACAACACCAATGGGACGTCGATGTTATCAATTTTACTTTCTCTATTTAGTCAAGTTTGATGTCTTGATGCTGTTTTAGACTTTTTAAGGTGGAAAAAGTCGCGAATGACATCTTGAGATGATATGTTTTGTTCGCCTTTAAAAAGACTGTAATTATTTCATAATTACCTTTATTAATTCTTGGAATATTCGCTAAAGAGTGCCCAGTCCACCAGGTTAAATTCCTTGTGTGTTAATATTTGGCCAATAAAGCTGGTCCTGATTTTGATTCTGATAAAAGTGTGAGAGCCCATCCATGTGACGTTACTGACACCAAGTAAACAGCCAGTAAATACTACTGCATATTATCATTGTCATGATCTGGCAGCCCTGTCTGCTTTTTGTTGCAGTGCCTGTTTTTTGGGCCACGGGGTGTAGCCACCTTTGCGTACACCCGTTACACATTTCCACCTGACTCCTTAAGCTCTCCAGTCCATTCACTTGGTGCCAGTAGATTCCTGATGGTTCACCCTTCTAGTCGTGTTCATTTACTCCGCTTTGGCTCCACTCACGCTTCTCGTTCCTGTGGCTCTGCCCCGGCCTTGCCGTCTAATGTTAACTGTTTCCTCTCCACACCTTTTCTGTGCGATTTCTGTTTCTCCACACCTTTTGTGTGCATTCTTAGTTATCTTTCCTCACTCCTTTTTGAGTGTACTTTTTGTTATTATTTTGTCTCTGCGTTGGGGTCCTACTTGTGACAATCATCTGTTTATTTCTCTTAAAAAAAACGCCACAGATTCGACTGATTGTCGATAATGGGCAAAACCTAAGGAATCAGATTGGACTATGAAAATCTTTAGTAGAAGACTGTGGAAGCATTATTGTAGCAAAATTATTTGCTATCAACGGTTCTTTCTGATTAGGGACAAACAGACAACTTAAAACACGTACGCGGCTCTAAAACACACATACACAGATCTGAATACACATTCTCAGATTGATATAAAAACAGCAATTCTACTGGTTAATAAAGAGGGTGCATAAAGTGCAATATGAAGGTATTTGGGCTTCAAGACAATCGCTTTAGACACAGAAGCGCCGCGCTGCAAGTGTTGCTTTAAAACATCCCTCACCTATGGTGGCATTAAAGTATTACAATCTTTAGTTCAAACTTAGCTAAACAATTAAATAACAAGCAGTCGGATCAACAGGTAACAAAGTTAACAAGCTCCCCGTGTCAGGACTTGGACTATGCCGTGGTTTGTTCTCCCGTGGTGCAAATGAACATTTGGACCAGACATGGTGTGAAGGTGAAGACATGATTTATTTAAACACTATAACTACAAAAAGAACAAACTAAAGGTGCGCACAAGGCGGAAGTACAAACTTGACAAATGAAACCAATACTTGCACGTGGGCAAAAAACTAAGGACATGAACAAAAGTCGCTAACTGTGGCATGAATCGAAAAAACTTACTTGGACAGGGCATGAAGTGCGCAGAGGTAAACAGAGTGTGACAGGGGTATGAATCCGGATGTCGCCAGAACGACAAACTGAAAACAATGAACTTAAATACTACAGACATGATTAGTGAAAACAGGTGTGTGACTCAAAACGTAAAACAGGTGCGTGACGTGACAGGTGAAAACTAATGGGTTGCTATGGTGACAAACAAGAGTGCACAATGAGTCCAAACGTGGAACAGGTGAAACTAATGGGTAACTATGGAAACAAGACAAGGGAGTGAAAAGCCAGAAACTAAAGAGTCCAATAACTAAACAAAACAAAACATGACTAAAACAAAACATGATTACACAGACATGACACCCCGGCTGTGCACATGCAGATACGTAGACGTGCACACAACTGGTTGGCTTGTTGCCAATTATTAGCGGAGTCAAAACCCTCCACGTAGCGTAAACTGAGCAATTTGTGTTTTATCTTTAACAATGTGTGTTTTACCTGCTACATGACGCCTCTGTGTACTTTTAGCCATAATATTGTTGTTGTCTTTACTAATGAATGTATTTGTCTTAAAGCACCGATCAAGAGTGGTAAACATAAATCATGAAGCATTTAATAAAATGTCGATGAAGCTTTCTATTCTATTTTAACCTAGTCCTTGATTATGGCAAGCTCTATGTAATATATACACTGTAAATTTGTCTTTGAGTGCAATAAGAGAAGTCCAATGTATTTATTGCCTTTTAATTTCTCATTTTAAACTTCTAAAATTGTTGTTTGAGTGCAATCGGAAACATATGTTTATGAAATTGTAAGATTTTCTGTTAAAATTGAGTATTAAAATACATTTTGGTACCGTTACCGATACCAAAATATTGGCGTTGATGACTACCCTAATCTGTACAAATAAAAAGGTTCTGACATGGAACATCAAAAGTCAAATAATCCATTCTGAAACACTGGTTGTCTCCAGTTTGAAGTATTTTAAAGTTTTTTTCTATTCTATTTTATTTTTTTATATATTTTTTTAACCTATTCCTGCGGTCATAAACAAAATCGGGGTGGGGGCAGTATTTGCATTTTGCGCTCGCGGATTGTAATCAGACTGGAAGTAGAGCATCAAAATGCTAGAGACAAAAAAATTGTGAAGTTTACTGAAACTGCATTTAAACTCAGACTGTTAATCAGCTGAAGACCAGCTCTAAAAAGTCAAAATCTTAACTAAAATCTGTCTTTTGTGTCATTTGATGTTGATGGAGGTGATAGTAAAGGCAATAAAATATTCTTTGATTGATTGATTGAGACTTTTATTAGTAGGTTGCACAGTGAAGTACATATTCCGTACAATTGACCACTAAATGGTAACACCCGAATAAGTTTGTTAACTTGTTTAAGTCGGGGTCCACGTAAATTGATTCATGATACAGATATATACTATCATATATACTATCATCATAATACAGTCAACACACAAGATAATCATCAGGGTGTATACATTGAATTATGTACATTATTTACAATCCGGGGTGTGGAGGGGGGGTAGGTTTGGTTGTTATCATCAGTCATCAACAATTGAGAACAGAGAAATGGATATTGAAACAGTGTAGGTCTGACTTGGTAGGATATGTACAGCAAGTAGTGGACATAGAGAGAGAGAGAGAGATCAGAAGGCATAAGAAAAGTATCTACATTTGATTGTTTACATTTGATTATTAACAATCCGGGGAGGGTGTTAGTTTAGGGTTGAAGTTGCCTGGAGGTGTACTTTTATTGCGGTTTTGAAGGAGGATAGAGATGCCCTTTTTTATATACCTGTTGGAACACATTCCACATTGATGTGGCATAGAAAGAGAATGAGTTAAGACCTTTGTTAGATCGGAATCTGGGTTCAACGTGGTTAGTGGAGCTCCCCCTGGTGTTGTGGTTATGGCGGTCATTTACGATAAGGAAGTAGTTTGACATGTACTTCGGTATCAGGGAGGTGTAGCGGATTTTATAGACTAGGCTCAGTGCAAGTTGTTTTACTCTGTCCTCCACCCTGAGCCAGCCCACTTTGGAGAAGTGGGTAGGAGTGAGGTGTGACCTGGGGTGGAGGTCTAGAAGTAATCTGACTAGCTTGTTCTGGGATGTTTGGAGTTTAGATTTGAGGGTTTTGGAGGTGCTAGGGCACCAGGAGGTGCATGCGTAATCGAAAAAGGGTTGAACGAGAGTTCCCGCTAGAATCCTCATGGTGCTTTTGTTGATCAGAGAGGAGATTCTATAGTTTGGATGTTGCAAGATTGTTGCCTCCCTCTTCACTGAGGACCCATGACTGTGTGTGAAGTTGGTATTGTTTATATGTCAATATTTTAACATGCTAATTGTTCTACATATTCCAATATTTCACAACCAATTAGTGTTTTGGCTCAGAAAAGTAATGGCACATATTTCCCAGACAAGACACATATTTTTGTTCGTATTCTCAAATACAGAACCGACTGTGTGAATGCTTTGTTCTTAATAGAATATATTGGTTTTACTGTTTAAGACTTCTTCTATTGATATCAGATGCCACAACATCAGTACACTGTAATTCAGGTAAGTGAATCTTGCATCAAGCACCTCTTCCAATTCCCCTTGTACGTCATGGTTGCTATGGTGATTTTAAATATACTGTATCCAGCTATTACATGTTGAAGCCTCAGACATGTTTCTGTGCATTTTCTCACTTTAGTTTGAACTAGATTGTATGTATTGGCAATGCCGCCATAGAAATGTGATGTTTTGACCCCCACCTACCAGCAGCGAGACAAACCTCTTGGTGTCATGGTAATCGTTTCTCTGACACTTCCAAATGTCAAACCCGTTTGTTTTCACATCATGTCTCATATGAACAAAAACTGAAGGCATTTGGTGTGCTATCCTGAGGTGTTCAGATACCAATAACCCAAGCAGCTCTGTCAGGAGACGAAAGAGAAGATTAATATCAAATAGAATTGACCGGCACGAAAAACCTCTTTATTGTATACACTAAATGTGAACCAGCATTCTCTGCAATGGACAATGGCGTTTTGCAAAATTGGGCTATTTTTATTTGAAATTTGTAACTGACAAAAGAAAAAGTTGCCCAACTCGCGGCCGGCAGGCCACATTCAGCCCACCAAAGCTTTTAATATGGCCCACCGAACGTCACCCAAATAGGCTTGTGAAATCATTTAAACTGGCATTACTCATTTATTCAGTACTCCCGCAGCCACGCAGGGGGCAACAGCGAGACATATGTGTCACAATTAAGCAGCTGTGGGGTGAGGAGAAGAAGACTACTCATTCAAACAAAAATGGCACTATCGACTCTTAAAAAAAGGAAACAAGATCGCAAAAATCAGACAACAAAGTATGGATTTATTGACAATGCAGTGGGAAAGCCAATGTGTTTACTTTCACAGAGATTGTTAGACGCTAAGTGTTCAGTTAGCTGCCGTGCAACAATTTTTTTTGAGGATTTTTGAGATAAATGGAAGTTTGGTACACCGGCCGGTAGATTAGCACGAGGTCAGGATTGAGGTTAGGTCTTTTGAGCAAAGGATGAATAACCATTTATTCGAATGCTAGTGGAACAGTGCCAGAGGAACGTGACAAGTTAGTAATATTTAGCACTGATGGTCCTAATATTACAACCAGCTCCTTGTAAGTTTCCCAAGAAGTGGTTCAATTAAACATGTTTTTTGTTTTGTCCCATTTACAAGGCGCAGGAGTTCCTCTAATGTTATTTCTTCAAAAAGAGAAAGATTATTTGGCTTTCTACATGATTGTTTAAGAGCTCTGGTTTCTTCTGTAAACCAGGGGGTACGCCTTTTTTTGTTTTAGCGGTGCTATACTATAAATGGCGTTGCACAGGGCATCATTAAAGTTGTTAGTGAGGTTATCGATAGCGCCCACATAATTTGGGAATGATGCCACTACCGAAGGCAGTAGGCCAGCAAGAGTCATAGTTGTGACAGCAATAATGGAGCGGCTGCCAAATCAGTGGTTATTAGTAGTTTGTTGACAATGAGTCAGAACTTCAAATCTTATAAGGTAATGATCAGACATTACTTTAGTGTACAGGAGTACCATAACTTTGGAGATGGTGACACCCCAAACAAGGAATAGATCTATCGTATTACCGTTGGGATGCGTGGGTTCAATTATCATTTGTGTAAGACCACAGCTATCAATTATAGTTTGGAGCGACACGCACGGAGGGTCTGACGGGGTATTCATATGGATATTAAAACACCCCCATTATAATTATATTATCTGCATGCATCACTAGATCAGCGACAAACTCTGAAAATTCACTGATGAAGTCCGAATAGGGCCTAGAGGGGCGATAGATAACAGCCAGATGAGAGGTAGCGGTGTGACAGACCTCATAGACCTCAAATGATTTATATTTATTACTTCGGTTAGGGGTAAGGTTAAAGTTTTCATTGGATATTAGTGCGACCCCTCCATCCCTTTTAAGTGGCCGAGCAATATGTGCACTGGTATAGTTAGGAGCAGATGCCTCGTTAAGCAGGGAAAATGTATTTGGTTTTAGCCAAGTTTCGCTGAGACCAATGACGATACGATTGTTGTCGCTAATGACCTCATTAACTAATACTGATTTGGGGTACAATGATCTGATTGATTGATTGATTGATTGAAACTTTTATTAGTAGATTGCACATTTCAGTACATACTCCGTACAATTGACCACTAAATGGTAACACCCGAATAAGTTTTTCAACTTGTTTAAGTCGGGGTCCACGTAATCAATTCATGGCACAAACATATACTATCATCATAATACAGTCATCACACAAGTTAATCATCAGAGTATATACATTGAATTATTTACATTATTTACAATCCGGGGGTGGGATGAGGAGGGTTTGGTTGATAACAGCACTTCAGTCATCAACAATTGCATCATCAGAGAAATGGGCATTGAAACAGTGTAGGTCTGACTTGGTAGGATATGTACAGCGAGCAGAGAACATAGTGAGTTCAGATAGCATAAGAACAAGTATATACATTAGAAATACATTTTTGATTATTTACATTTGGTTATTTACAATCCGGGGAGGTGGGATGTGGAAGGGATAGGGTGTTAGTCAAGGGTTGAAGTTCCCTGGAGGTGTTGTTTTAGTGCTGTTTTGAAGGAGGATAGAGATGCACTTTCTTTTACACCTGTTGGGAGTGCATTCCATATTGATGTGGCTGTGGAACTCTCCCTGGTGTTGTGGTTATGGCGGTCATTTAAGGAAGTAGTTTGACATGTACTTCGGTATCAGGGAGGTGTAGCGGATTTTAGGCTCAGTGCAAGTTGTTTTACTCTGTCCTCCACCCTGAGCCAGCCCACTTTGGAGAAGTGGGTTGGAGTGAGGTGTGATCTGGGGTGGAGGTCTAAAAGTAACCTGACTAGCTTGTTCTGGGATGTTTGGAGTCTAGTTTTGAGGGTTTTGGAGGCGCTAGGGTACTAGTAGGTGCAAGCATAATCGAAAAAGGGTTGAACAAGAGTTCCTGCTAGAATCTTCAAGGTGCTTTTGTTGACCAGAGAGGAGATTCTGTAGAGAAATCTCGTTCGTTGGTTGACCTTTCTGATTACCTTGGAGGTTGATGTTTAAAAAGCCAATATTATAGGCTGTTTTGAGGAATTTTTGTTAATGGTATCTGAAGAACTGATATTAATAACGTTATGTTTATTTTGTGTGATGCACCTTAAATAATTACGATCACATCTAGGAATTGATACGATGGGGATCTTGAGATTATTTGCCACCTCAGTATAATGCATGTCTACCTCTGGCACAGTCACTACAGAAAAAGCATTATGTGAGTCGTGTATTATAATACGAGAAATTATACGTGTGCAGGAATTTTCCAGCTTGGCGCTGGTTAGTTCTAGCTTAACTGATAACTAATGGTCCTCTAGTAGGGCCAACCTATCCATGAGAACTGTGCACGAAGAGCAGGGAGCCAAACTCACGTTGTTTCTTTCACCGAGTCAAGTTCTTGCTGTCTACGGGGTAGTAGCAACAGCAAGAGGGAGCAGATGCCTTCGTAGCGTAGTTGCTTTCGACAGCAATGAGCTTAGCCTTGTTAGCTTAGCAGCTAGCTAGGTTGTTTCTTTCACCGAGTCGAATTCTTGCTGTCCTCAGAGCAGCAGTGTGAGGGAGCAGATGCATACTTGCCAACCCTCCCGGATTTTCCGGGAGACTCCCGAAATTCAGCGCCTCTCCCGAAAACCTCCCGGGACAAATTTTCTCAAGAAAATCTCCCGAAATTCAGGAGGAGCTGGAGGCCACGCCCCCTCCAGCTCCATGCGGACCTGAGTGACGTGTTGGCAGCCTGTTCTCACGTCCGCTTTCCCACCATATAAACAGCTAATGATCGAGGGCGAGTTCTTGGTTTCTTATGTGGGTTTATTGTTAGGCAGTTTCATTAACGTCTTCCCAGCGTGCTAACAACACACAACAACAGCAGTCAAGTTTTCGTCCCCCGTAAAGCAGTTCGTCTGCCGTAAACAGCAATGTTGTGACACTTTTAAACAGGACAATACTGCCATCTACTGTACATGCATATGTGACCCACCCATAATGTGTCACATTTTTGTGTTGATTTATTTATTTTATTTTGTGGTTTGAATTCGTTTTTGGAGCTGTCATTACACATTTATCAGTATTCACATTGGTCAGTAGGGGGCAGTAGGGCGTTTCTTCCCAATTGAATGCTATCACCTGCAGACCGGAAGTGTCTTGTCATTCTGATGATCGCGACCAGTCTGTGAACAATTGAAATGTCCTGTGTGATTTTTCCTCCTGTATAACAGGTTAGTTTTGGTGAATCAACTCACTGAATATTATCCTTGTGATCTTTATAAGTTTAAGTACACATTCTGATGGTGGAGCCTAACTCTAAAGTGTTTGTGAGTTGTAGTTTGTATTTGTGAATGAATCCAGCGCACAGCTGCAGTAATCAATACAAAAAGGCGACGTGAGTGCGCAATGTTTATATAGGAACTTCTGATCCTAATTCAGACTCCCAAATTAGAGCTCCCGTTTTCTTATTGATTTTATAATGTATATATGTATAATGTGTGTGTTCTGAAATAATGACAGAGAATAGAACAAGGATGGACAATTCAACCCTTAACTCAACAATGCATAGATGAGTGTTATGTGTGTGTATATGTGTAAATAAATGAACACTGAAATTCAAGTATTTCTTTTATTTATTTATTTATATATATATATATATATATATATATATATATATATATATGTAATAAAAAATATATATATATATGTAATAAAATATATATATATATATATGTAATAATATATATATATAGCTAGAATTCACTGAAAGTCAAGTATTTCTTATATATATATATATATATATCTTAACCACGCCCCCAACCACGCCCCCGCCCCACCCCCGACCACGCCCCCCCACCCCCACCCCCCCACCTCCCGAAATCAGACGTCTCAAGGTTGGCAAATATGCAGATGCTTTCGGAGCATAGTTGCTTTGAGCCGCGACTAGCTTAGCTTCATTAGCTTAGCAGCTAGCTAGCTCAGAGGGGGGCGGTGAGACAGAGAATGGGTGCTGTTGTATATATGTTTGAAAAAGAATAAAGAAAGCTGTAAAACAATTAGAAGCACACAGATATAAGAGTTGCACTGTGCGTTTTCACGGCAGCAATGAGCGTCAGCAGACTTTTCCGGACGTGATGTCATCAAAAAGTGACAGATTCCTACTAGCAACTAACTGAATATAAATATGATACTTTTTTCTTCAATGTCTGCCTGTCTTGGGTATTTTCTTAAGCTCATCATGACATTTTTTTAATACTTTTTGTCCTTTTTTTAAAAACCTGGCATGCTCCTATGTGTTCCCACCCTTGTAAAAATGCTATCATTTCTCTTGAAGACAATAAAGTAAAAATCTATGTTTTTTTCAGCATTATCTCAAGCGCAATGAAACATCAGTAGAAGAGAACACAAAATATAATACTAGGGGCTTTCCTTCTTTTTCTTTGCTTTTTCTCCTCATGTTCTTTTTTTCTGCTCTGCGGCGTAGCTTGTGTCCCTCATTGTGAGCGTAAAGCAGTGTTACACTTCTGTGTTTATGACAGGAATACTATTAAGTTCTAAAATGTAGCCACTGGTGTGTCTGCTCCAAGAAGGAACTGCAAAGTTTGGGCAACACCACGGTGGAAAAAAGTATATAAATGTAAATGTACAAAATATTTTTCTGCAGGTTCTGACTCAGTCTTTCTCACCTCAAGAGTATTTTGCAAAACTAACTCGATTCAGGATTAAGATGCTACCAAAACACATACTACGCAATATAAAATAGCCTCCAGTCTTCTGTAGGGGACGTCAGCAGGGTGCTGCAGGCCCGCCCACATTTCGGAGCTACAAGTGGGTGTTCCAAAATGTGCTCAAACTGGTTAAAAGCCTAAAATCACTACTGTGTCTAAATTTCCCTGTAGACATCACTGCAGACGTTTTTAGGTCCAGAACTTTGAAATAAGTGCCAATGTTGTCAGCATTCGAGAAGGCCTGCACAGGTATGGAATCATCACCAGAGTGCCGGTCTTTGGCTGTGAAGATTCTGTTAACAGTCAGTCCCTAGTGGACTCTGGAGGAGAGCTTCTTAAGACCTGTCAGCTTAGCCTGAAATACAGCTTGAGACTCAAGAAAGCAGGATCACTGCAAAGGCACTGGATGGCTGTCATTTGGCCACGGTCACCCACCAGACTCCAACCCTAACACTTTCTGAAAAACCATTGGGGAAATTTTTCTTTTAGTGTTGCCACCCTCCCCCATAATCCCTTGATTATGGTTTATACGGCACAACACCCACATTAACTTTAATATCTCTCTTTGCCTAAAATCAGCTGTCCCTCCTTCCACTGAAACCATCAGACCCATTTTTGAGGCTCTTCCAGGCTTGTCCCTGACAGTCTGGCGATGTCTTAGTTTTTCCTCTGCGTTTGTCTATGTTTCCTGTCTTTAGTTCCTGTCAGCACTCTTATTTTGGTTACTTCCTGATTTGTCTCCCTGAGTGCTTTTTCCCCATCAGCTGTGGGTGATTGGCACCGGGCCACACCTGGTGTCAATCAGCCAGCTGCTATTTAGACCTGCTTTGTCCTCCACTCTGGGCTGGATTATTCTGTCAAGGTGTGTTGGTGACGAACCCCAAGATGCAGAGATGGCGGCAGGCTTGGTACAGGAAAACATAATTTAATTTAACTCTATAACAAGAAACAAACAAAAAGGGTACAAACAAAAGGCGCGCACAAGGCGGAGAACAAACTTGGCTATCAACAAAACTAGCACAAAGGCTAACTGTGGACAAGAAACAAAAACACTTACTGTGACACGAAGGAACTATGACATGAGCAGAGTGAACAGAAGTAGACAGAGCTACAACGACAAGTATAAATGACAGGTAGTAGCGACAATCAACAGGTAGAAGCTACAATAATCCAGCCCTGACTGGAGGTCAAAGCAGGTCTAAATAGCAGCTGGCTGATTGACACCAGGTGTGGCCAGGTGCCGATCAGCCACAGCTGAGGGGACAGCACTCAGAGAGACAAACAGGAAACTGAACCAAAATAAGAGTGCTGACAGGAAATAAAACAAACAGAGAAAAAACTAAAACTTGACCAAACTGTCAGAGACAAGCCTGACAGGCTCCAGTAGACCTGTACCATGTGCAGACCTGTACCATTCCTCAAAACTCGATTCCCTTAAACCAGTTGGCAATCATTTAACAATGGGCCACATCAATGGCATCGTTTTTTTTGTTACAAGCACAACTAATCTGGATTCCCACAAATAAACAGGTATATTCCACTTCAAAGATAAAGGCTAAAAGTCTCAGATAAACAAATAAACACGGTAGGGTCGTCTCAGATCGAATCTGATCCATTAAATCCACAAACTCTGACACTAAATAAATTCTTGTTTTTTTCCCCCCCCACACTAAAGTGTCTGCATTTAGGAGTTCAGTCCACAATCCAATTGCCAGCCTGGCAATCTGCTTGTCTACCCTTCAGGTCGGCGCAGAGTTTCCACTCAATTAACCTCCCCTAACCCTCCTAAAGTTACTGCTGGTGTGATGTAATGCGCTGAGTCCCCATCATGTTGAACTTCCAAAGAAATGTTAAAAAAATAGATTTTCTGCTAAACAGTTCTTTGACTTGAAGCAAATAATTACCTAATTAAAGTGTGTAAGAAAGAGCATAACGAGAAGAATGGAACCCTGAATGTTTCCTTGTTTGTGTTTTATCAGTCCCTCCAGGAATTTGTGATGTCGCAATCGCACTAATTCACACAAATTCAACTAATCTCTGAGAATTATGCACGGCCTTGCAACTTTGTCCAATACTCCGCAACTTCCCTGCACATTTTAGCCAATCAGCATCATTTTTACAATCAAATTTGTCTTTGAGCGGCGCTCAAACGCGCACGTCAACTGTCTGATCAATGTTTGTTTTTTGTGTAGACGATGCAGGACAACGTGGGCGAGGCAGGAACAACAACGTGTAACAAAATCCTGACTATTTCTTGTTAAAATGGCACAATTGTTGTTCTTCTGTGTAATTCAGACCTACTACTGGTTCCTGTCTGTGGCACTAAGCCTTCTGGGTAAAGTATATAAACATTTACGTCTTCACTTCCAAGTGTACATGTATTCATGTATTTATTTAACCTTTATTTATCCATGGTAAGGCATTTAATAAAAGAGTCTCATATACAATGAGCATCTGTAAATAGGCAGCATTTACCGTATTTTCCATAAGGCGCACTGCCGATGAATGGTCTATTTGTGATCTTTTTTCATATATAAGGTGCACCGGATTATAAGGCGCATTAAAGGAGTCCTATAATTATAATTTTTTTCTAAATTAAAAACACTTCCTCGTAGTCTACATAACATGTAATGGTGGTTCTTTGGTCAAAATGTTGCATAGATGATGTTTTACAGATCATCTTCAAGCCGCTTTCTGACAGTCGCTTCAGGATGCACAGTTTTGTGGGCGGTCTTATTTACGTGGCTCACCTTCGGCAGCGTATTCTCCCCGTCATCTTTGTTGTAGTGGTGTAGCGTGCAAGGACGGCAGTGGAAGAAGTGTCAAAAGATGGAGCTAACTGATTTAATGACATTCAGACTTTACTTAAATCAATAACGGAGCAGCATCTTCTCATTCAGAAACGACAACACCGGAAATGTGTCCCGTGAAAAACCGTCCGACCGGAACTCTCTAAAAGCCAAAGTTCCTTGGGTGAATAATGTGAACTCACTATACCGGTATGTTTTAGCGATTTCATGGCAAGTTTACGGAGAGATATAAGTAAGAACTTTACGCTACTTTATATTAGAAATGGCAACATAACAAGCTGATAGAGAAAAAGAAGAAGCTTATCAACTACGGTGTCGGCATGGACTACAAAGGCGGACTCGCGCAATTTTTCAGGATTTATGCAGATCCCAAATACAGATCAGCAGGTACCAGAAGGTCAGAAAAGTTGCTTTTGCATGATATTGCGAAACAAAACGCCAGATATGTCTTACCTTATACACACACCATATTGATACTCGTATGTTGAAGTACATCAAGCGGTGAGGCTTCATAGCTTACCAAAGTCGTACGAGAACATTTTGATAGATTTTTGAGCGCTGTGTGTAATGTTCTATATTTTCAATGGAACATATAAAATGTTGGTGTTGTTTACTTGAGTCATATTGCCATCATTGTGCAGTCTACACGTATCTCTTATGTTTGACTGCCATCTACTGGTCACACTTATCATTATACCATGTACCAAATAAAATTGCTTCGAGGTCGGTAAGCAAAACCAGAATTATTACGTACATTAAGCGCACCGGGTTATAAGGCGCACTGTTGAGTTTTGAGGGGAAAAATGGATTTTGAGTGCGCCTTATTGTCCGGAAAATACAGTACATGTAAGAGATGTTGAAGTGTGATGATAATCTGTCATTAGCCAACAAAAATTGCCACTGTAGATTGCTCTCAACAGTTTACATGTGTTGTTCATGTGCTAAAACATACACAGAGAATGTCTGCACCTTGTGGACAACAAGGACGCCTATGCTGGTGTTTATTTCTGTAATTATACATACTGTAACTAATATTGGTTATAATTAATTAAAACATTACAGTAATTTGACAATGAGCTCTGAGAATGTAGTGTCTACTTTTAAGTCTGTGTGGTATATAAAACAAGTAAAACATCAATACAGCACTTGCTTTTCGGTTTGTGTTGCAATCCTGTCTTATTTAGGTTAAAGTTAAAAGGAACACTCACAATATTCATAAAAAAAATCTCACAAAATCCCAAGTAGATTCCATCCATCCATCCATTTTCTATAATGTTATCAAAAAAAAAAGTCTCAAAACATTGCAACTTTTGCCGCAACTTTCTGAATTCTGGCTTTTTATACCAAAAAAAAAGCCTGCAAAATACTGGAGGGACTGTCTTATTTGAATTATTCTTTCAGAACAAAGCATTCAAAGCGGTACAATATTAAATTGAGCAGATTTGATAATGTCTGACCATGCTGTCCACTACACCCCTCTCAGAAAAAAGAACAAACTGACGGAAGACTTTGCAAGAAGACAAATATCACATCACATCTTATTGCAGTGTCCAATATCTGTGCTCTTTTGCCCGTCTCAATCTTCTCCTTTTATTTGCAAGTCTGACACATTCTGAAGTTTTCTCTGCATTTATGTCCAAAGGAAAACAAAGACAATTGCTGATTCCTCCTGTTTTATACAGACTCTACATATAGGGCATCGCATGGTGTCATTAAATGGCAGAGGAGAGATATAATGATGAGTATCAAAGTTTTTCCCTGAATCTTGGACCTTGCGCTCCTTCACAGACTTTACCTCCTACTGAATTCAGGAACTGTAGCTCATTAAATTCCCCTGCAGTGTCTGCAGAATACACAAACACACATGTAATTATTAGACTAGTCTCCTGCATTAAAATACAATTTGGACAGAATCTTAATTTTTCTATTTAAAAATGCTTTACAACCATAATTTGCTTTCTTTGGCCCAAACAATGATCTGTTTTTCTTCCTGGTACAGTTTAAGTTCACACATTGCTCACATCTCTCATTGGTCAGTGATGTAAACAGTAAGAAGGTTTTCAGTTAAATTAACAACATGGAACACCACAGTTGATCATTTATAATAACTTCAATTCGGTCTGACGAAACCCCTGCTCAAGATGATGTGTCTGACAAGTCTGAAGTCAACGTTTATGTATTCATATCTATGAGTAAGCCCTTCCAGTGGTGCCAGGTCTGAGAAGGATATACATGCATGATTAGGATGTCCAGAAAAAAAGTTGGCAGAGTGAAAAGGTACATTTTCTGTAAACACTATCATAAAACTACCAATTTAATGACTTGTGTTTTACCCATATTGTATGTGTTTTAGCGGTTTGCACAGGTTTTGGACCTTGCTGCGTGTTTGCCCGTTAGCCATCATCCTACCTAGCAGGCTGACATGGTGAAAAGATGTCCTGCACGAACAATGACAATTCACATGAAAGGGAACATATGCTTATTGGAGTTTTGGACTATTTTGGCACATTTCCTGACGACAGATCGAGATGACCATCAAAGAATTGTCTACTGTCCCCCTCAGTTTGGACATTGCCTGAAGATACGGATTCCTTGAAAAACACAAACAGGGAACAATGAATCTGCTGCTAGATGGATGATGGATATCTTCCATGTAATGCCGGGATTACACTACTTAGACAGCAATTGTATATTTGATAAATCCCATACAGTGGTACTGGAGCAGAGAAAAGCTACCCAGGATCTCCAGACTGCCTAGGTGGTGAAGGAGATGAATGTGCCTTATAAAAAAAAAAGCATATCAAGCAGAGAAGATGATACCCAGACGAACAACTGTCGGGGAGTTGAAGGAGGAGGTAAGAGTGATTCGGTATGAAAATGCTGAGCTAAAATTTCAGCTCTCAAAATAGAAAACGCAGAGAAAGGACAGGTCATATCACAAATGAAGAAGTCTGAGAGAGCTGCAGCAAAACACCTGCATGGATGATATGACTACAGGACTGGCAGGTGGGTTCTACCCCTTGTGTCATTATCATTAAGCCAATAAAAATACACGCGCACACACAGACACACACACGCACACAAACACAGAGCGACACAAAAAGCCAAGGCAAGTTTATTTATAGAGCACAATTCGTACACAAGGCAATTCAAAGTGTTTTAAAGGAAATTAAAGAAGGCAAAAATAAAAATATATTTCAAATTAAAATAAACAAACACAATCATCATAATTATAATCAGACTTAATTAAAATTAGAATCAATCAAATACTGCGGATAAAATACTTTCAGTTGTCATATGCACAATTAAATTAAAGTATTTTCAGGCTGGATTTGAACATTGCCAACGTTGAGGCCCATCTCACATCTTCAAGAAGACTATTCCAAATTTTAGGAGTATGAAACTGAAACACAGTTTCACCATGTTTGGTCCTGACTCTAGGCACCAGCAGGAGACCACTCCTTGAGGTTCTCAGAGCTTGAGATGGTTCATATGGCTCTAACATGTCAGAGATGTACTTTGGCACAAGACCATGAAAAGACTTGTACACAAGGAGAGATGTTTTAAAATCTATTCTCTGTGCAACAGGAAGCCAGTGCAGTGACCTAAGATCTGGACTAATATGGTCCTATTTCCTGGTTCTAGTTACGACTCGAGCAGCAGCATTTTGGATGTGCTGCAGCTGCTTTACAGCTTGGTTAGAAAACCCAGCGAGAAGGCCATTACAGTAGTCCAACCTGCTGTAGACAAAGGCATGGATTTGTCTTTCTAAGTCGGATTTAGACATTATTTCTCTGATTTTGGCAATGTTTTGTCTAAGTCCATTATTACCCTTAGACTACAAACCTGGTTATTGCGTTTCAGGGAGAGGGTCTCAAGGTGACTAACAAAGACAATGATTTCAGTTTTGTCTGAGTTTATCTGGAGAAAATAGTCTTGCAACCACACACTGATCTGTTCCATGCAGCGACAAAATGATTCGAAAGACTGACGTTCACCCGCTGTCAGTGACACATCAATCTGAGTGTCATCCGCATAGTTGTGGTAGGAAACATCAAAGCTGTGTATTAGCTGGCCTAGTGGCAGCATGTACAAGTTGAAAAATAGGGGTCCCAAAATCGAGCCCTGAGGAACCCCACAGGTCATAGCCATTTGTTAAGAGGTTATCAATTTCAGCAAAGTATGTCCTGTGATCGAGATAGGACTTGAGACAGTTAAGAGCAGAAACGGATATTCCCACCCAGTTTTCTAACCTCTGTGTTAAGATAGTATGGTCAACTGTGTCCACTGTGCACTCAGGTCCAGTAGAACCAAGACTGAGACTTTATCTGCGTCGGTGTTCAGGCGGATATCATTTGTCAGCTTGATCAGAGCTGTTTCAGTGCCTGATTGGAAAGTATCAAACACATTATTAAACAGGAGAGAGTCACTAAGCTGTTGATGTACAACTTTTTCTAGAATATTGCCCAAAAATGGCAGGTTTGATATCGGCTGATAGTTGTTCAGTACTGTGGCATCAAGACTACTCATCTTTAAGAGGGGCTTATTGACAGCAGTTTTAAGGCATTTGAAAATGTTTCAGTCTGATGTGAGATGTTAACTAGATGGGCGAATTGTGGTAAGAAACTCCTCAGCACAGATTTTAGAAATCTACTGGGTAACTCATCAAGGCAGCCTGTTGATGGACTCAGACTGTGGATGATTTCGTCAACCCTTTTGTCAGTGACGTAAAATAAACTGACAGCACAAGAAGTTGTACAGCTTCACTGTCGAGACTACAGTATTGATATCTAGTATAGTATCAGTATGTGAATGATTCTAAAATGATTAGATAGATATTTTTCGTTTACTTCTTATTGCAAATTATTCTGTTTTGGTTGTTTCTGTTATTGTTTACAAACTCAGGGAGTAATTATCTTGATACAGGAAGGCTTTGAAGGCAAACCTGAAAGATTTAAATGGTAGCCAATAATAGTTTTTGCTTTTTTTGGTTATTGTCCACTAACCACTTAATGTTGTTTGAAAAATTGTATGTAGATTGTATGCAGCAATTTATACCACAAATTACAAAAATGTGTTATTGTGTTTACTTTAGTTACTTGCCATAAAACATTTTCAGTTCTATAATCTATTGTCAAAGTATCGGATCAGGACTCAAAATCAGATCGTATACTAAAAATTGTTGATCAGGACATCCTTAGTCTGCATAAATGTTCATCTGACAAAATGCAATCCTGACATAAAAGCATGTGACTTAAAGAAGCAGGAACAATTCACTAGCCATATTGCAAAAAAACAATCTCCATAAAGCTGGTTATAGAAGAAAAATCATAAACCCTTTATTCCTAAAATCTAAAATAGTGACATTCCCGGATCTGGTACATTTTCAAACAGATAAAGTGAACAACAACCTGCTCCCCAATAATATGCATGTACAACATTTTTTCTTTCAACAAAATAGGAGAAATATGATTTCTAGGGGCGGCTTTAGGATTGAAAAGATTGTACTTAGCCCAGATTAGTGATGGTTTTTTAACTCCTGCAAAAAATGTAGTGATACGGCATCTCAAAGGTGGCGACTGGTCCAGGGTGTATCATGCTTTCTGCCCGAGTGCAGCTGGGATTGGCTACATAGGCTGGAGCCTATCCCAGCTGAACTCGGGCGGAAGGCGGGGTACAATTGCATCAAAATCAATTAAATGTGCACCAGTGCCTGCATGAGGTCACCGGGCAGTAATTGCCAATTTGACTCAGCATCAGCTCGAGCATGTCTTCTTTTCCCTGGTCACTCCATCAACTAAGAATGGGGCGAATTCATGGTCGAGGGAAAGTGTGTATGTAATGTGCCGCCAATTCTCAAATGAATCGACGGTCTCAACTTTGGAAAGGCACCACTGCTTTGGCGCCCTGTGTGAATTAGCCATGCTGTCCACGGTGGAAATATAGACCACGATGCAGCTCTGTCAAGGAAAAAAAGGATGAAAAAAACCCGCCGGCCACTGTAAAAATAGCATGTCTACACCTGGAGCTAATATACTAATATTAGACTGACCATACGTCCTCTTTTCCCCGAACATGTCCTCTTTTGCGGGGCTGTACGGGCAGGGTTTCTTAAATGCCTCAAATGTCCGGCATTTTGAGTCAGGGTTGCGTGTATTTTCAAAGTACGTCCAGGGTTAAGAAGGGGTTAAAAACAAAACTAATTGTGAAGGGGTGCGCACGCAGCAGCATTCTGAGGGAGGGGCAGAGACAGAGAGAGAGCGAGAGAGCGGATTGATTGACATACTTGCCAACCCTCCCGATTTTCTCGGGAGACTCCCGAATTTCAGTGCCCCTCCCGAAAATCTCCCGGGGAAACTATCCTCCCGATTTCCACCCAGACAAACATATTGGGGACGTACCTTACAGGCACTGCCTTTGCGTGCCGGCCCAGTCACATAATTTCTACAGCCTTTCGCACACACAATGCTGCGCATACTTGATCAACAGCCATACAGGTCACACTGAGGGTGGCCGCATAAACAACTTTAACAGTGTTACTAATATGCATCACACTGTGAACCCACACCAAACAAGAATGACAAACACATTTCGGGAGAACATCCGCACCGTAACACAACATAAACACAACCGAACAAATACCCAGAACCCCTTGCAGCACTAACTCTTCCGGGACGCTACAATATACACCCCTCGCTACCCCTAACCCCCCTATACTTACCCCCCTATACTTGTATGTTGAAATAAATACACCTACAACTTATTAAATAAAAACATCGAAAAAACTACCAGCAGCGGTAAAGTTTAGATCCATGAAGGAAAGAAGAAAGGGAATGAATGTTTATAACTGAATAAAACACACATTTGTCTTATTTTTTTATTATTTATTTGAATGAATTAAGTAACGTTTATGACAACCTTTTTCCAAAACACAATGTAGAATGTGAGATATAACAGGATAATGCATACGTTTATCATTTGTTTTCAAAACGCTTACAAAAATGTGGGACCCCAAAAATTTACTGTGGGACTCCATTTTTATGACTTGATGGGGTCCATGGGACCCCATTTTGAAAATTCCTAGCACCAAGACTGCTGTCAACAGAGGTGAAAAAATGCTTTATTTAAAATAAATATATTATTTATAAAGCAAGTTCAAATATCATTGGCAAATTTTCACCTAGTCCCGACCTTTGCTTGCTGCCCACCTTGACATGCATATATGTGTCCTCTTTTTGGGATTTCAGAATATGGTCAGCCTATCCTACTAATATAATCTAATCTACTAATCTAATGCAAACATCTAATGCAGGAATATAATCTAATTTACTAATACAGTCCTTAATATGGCAGGATTATATTAGTAGATAATAACTGCAAGCACATGTTATATAAAGGGGTGAACTGAATGAAGATGGCCGGACACTATGTTGCAATGATGACAGCTTCATCCAGAATTAATGTATTTTCTTTTTACAAACAAAGTCCCTGCATTTACATTATGCAAGCAAAAATACTAAATTTAAATGACACAAGTCAATTTACAATAACAGCCAAATAAAAATAGTTTTCGTTTATCCACACAATTTCAGTGTCATCAGGATTCACATTCTTTTAGAAGAACTGCAAACCTCAGATACATTGTTAACATGTAATCTTCTCAGTAAAAATATATACAGGTAAATATAAATGTACTTCAACCCCAAAGAAACATACAAATGTGTGCTACTTACATCTCCACCGCCGCCATTGCTCCCACTGGCAGCCACGAGCGCAGCAGTTTATTAGCATACTGCTACTTAGCATGCTACTTAGCACTCGACCTCGCACTTAACTTTGCTTGAAATGTGCCCAAAATGCGCCTAACATGTTCTAAATACATACACCGGCAGCAACACTAGAACCAACAAGTCAACATACCTAGGAAAGGGGAGAGTTGAATGAAGATGGCCGGACACGATGTTGCAATGATGGAAGCTTTGGAACGGGAACGAGGACGAGGAGGCATGGTGTTCTTATGAGATGATGCAGCAGGAACTCCGGAGACAGCGCGCAGGTAGGAAACGATTTATTACAATAAATCATTCACGAACAAACAAACACAAGGAGAGCGTGAGCCTAGCACAAGGAAAGCTAACGGAATAGCTGACTTGAAAACACATTGATTGATTGATTGATTGAGACTTTTATTAGTAGGTTGCACAGTGAAGTACACATTCCGTACAATTGACCACTAAATGGTAACACCCGAATAAGTTTTTCAACTTGTTTAAGTCGGGGTCCACGTAAATTGATTCATGATACAGATATATACTATCATATATACTATCATCATAATACAGTCATCACACAAGATAATCATCAGGGTGTATACATTGAATTATTTACATTATTTACAATTCGTGGTGTGGGGGGGGGTTAGGTTTGGTTGTTGTCATTAATCATCAACAATTGAGAACAGAGAAATGGATAGTGTAGGTCTGACTTGGTAGGATATGTACAACAAGTAGTGGACATAGAGAGAGAGAGATCAGAAGGCATAAGAAAAATATCTACATTTGATTGTTTACATTTGATTATTAACAACAATCCGGGGAGGGTGTTAGTTTAGGGTTGAAGTTGCCTGGAGGTGTACTTTTATTGCGTTTTCATAAGACAAAGTTTAGCTCAAGGGACTAACGTAACAGTTGCGTAAAGCAAGCAAAAGCACCAGACTGAGTGAGGGGAAAACCAGGACTAAATAGCCCTCTGATTAGTGTCCGGCAGAAGGTGAGCGTCCCGAACACTAATCAGAGGCAGGTGAAAACAATCAGCCCCCATGACAACCAAGAAACACAAAACATAGGTGCTGAAACAGAACTTAAGCCACAAGTGAATCGAAACCCAAAATAAACTATGATCCGGCACAGGATCATAACAAGCTTCATCCAGAATTAAACAGCTCCCCCTCCAGTCTTGTAGACATAACTAATCAATCTATGAGAAATCGTTCTAGCACATATGCCTGATTAATTAGTTATAGGTATGTTTTGGACAACTGTAATACAGTTTACACATTTTTATATATTTATAATAATTTTACAAAAAGGGCAGCACGGTGGAACAGGGGCTAATGCATGTGCCTCACAATACGAAGGTTCTGAGTTCACTCCAGGGCTCGGGGTCTTTCTGTGTGGAGTTTGCATGTTCTCCCCGTGACTGCGTGGGTTCCCTCCAGGTACTCCAGCTTCCTCCCACCTCCAAAGACATGCACCTGGGCTGATTGGCAACACTAAATTGGACCTAGTGTGTGAATGTGAGTGTGAATGTTGTCTGTCTATCTGTGTTTGCCCTGCGATGAGGTGATGACTTGTCCAGGGTGTACCCCGCCTTCCGCCCAAATGTAGCTGAGATAGGCTCCAGCACCCCACGCGACCCCGAAAGGGACAAGCGGTAGAAAATGGATGGATGGATTTTCAAATTGAATGCATCATTTGCTAATTGTGAATGGAGCTGAGCCGTTAAAAGTTTGTCTATTTTCTCTTTTTGCACATTAAGTATTTTAACACTTTTTAAACACATTATTTTACAATAAAATCAATCCATCACACACAGATGGTCATACCTGAATGATGTTTAATCATGGATGTGCAGCACAATAACAGAAAGAGGAAACATGTGCACACCCAACAACCATTGATATAACTCCCACCCACATCCGCTCGCCTTATAACATTTAGCAAACCAACAGAGTAACGTCAAAAACCTTTAAAATAAGATTTCCAAACCTGAATCATCACCTGTTTCATCACAGCTGGTAGCGTTGTCAATCTGTCGTGTTACTTTTTGATGAAAAAAAGTCTTAATTTTCATGCTTACAGTCCTTCAATGCATGCAGCTCAGCGGCTTAAGCGCTTCTTCTTTAGCGGAGGCTCAGGCAGGCTTCACACAGCTGCTGTCTCTCTCTTAAGATTCTGGGACTTCATGTTACTTCCAAGAGTTCCCCCCCTCTGAAAAATTCAAACTCGGGCCTTTTCAGAACACATTTGCAGCTTTAGCCAAAGTAAGCACCCGCTAACTCAGGGAAAATGTTACTTCAAAGCATCATATTGTGGCGCTTGTAACGCGAAAACATGACAACTTGAAGTATCTTTTGACACACAAAAACATGTGCGCCGTTTATTCCATCAAAGAGAAGACTGACTGAATGAATGCTTACATCAAAGAGACTCAAAAAGGTGGTCACAACAAACCCCCACCTTTGGGTAAATATAAATATATATGTATATGTGTATATATGGGGCAGCACGGTGATAGAGGGGTTAGTGCGTCTGCCTCACAATACCAAGGTCCTGAGTAGTCGTGAGTTCAATCCCGGCCTCGGGATCTTTCTGTGTGGAGTTTGCATGTTCTCCCCGTGACTGCGTGGGTTCCCTCCGGGTACTACGGCTTCCTCCCACTTCCAAAAACATGCACCTGGGGATAGGTTGATTGGCAACACTAAATTGGCCCTAGTGTGTGAACGTGAGTGTGAATGTTGTCTGTCTATCTGTGTTGGCCCTGCGATGAGTTGGCGACTTGTCCAGGGTGTACCCCGCCTTCCGCCCGATTGTAGCTGAGATAGGCTCCAGCGCCCCCCCGCGACCCCGAAGGAAATAAGCGGTAAAAAATGGATGGATGGATGGATGTGTATATATGTGTATGTGTAAGCGGTATAAAATGGATGGATGGATGTGTATGTGTATATGTATATTGTGATGTGCGTTCACAAACCAACCTCTCAGAGACAGTTCTGTTAATGTTCAAACGCAGCAGCGTTGGTTTATTCAGTCACTTTTCTGAATGCAGGTTAAATTAAAGTTCTCCCGATTGGGGCTCCCATTGAAACAAAACAAATGATTGTATTTTTCATGCCTTGATCAGGTCCCCTAAATTGCCTGAAACACAGAGCAGAGAAACCTCTGATCAACACAAAGTTCAATAAATCACAGCATTAAATGACTCTAACATATTACACCTTTGCAGACTAATCTATAAGCTACAATTCAGTGGAGCAACACACTTACCGCCCGATGGGAGTAGACCTTTCCCAGCAGGCAGCCAGCCACACAATGAGTCATACACTGAGGTGCTATTTAAGCAAACAGTGATTGCCAACCTGACACAGCTGCCTTGGGGCAGGTGGCCACACATAAACCTTATTGAGAATGGAGTTAGGGATGTACTAGAGATGTCCGATAATATCGGACTGCCGATATTATCGGCCGATAAATGCTTTAAAATGTGATATCGGAAATTATCGGTGTCGGTTTCAAAGAGTAAAATTTATGACTTTTTAAAACGCCGCTGTACGGAGTGGTACACAGACGTAGGGAGAAGTACAGAGCGCCAATAAACCTTAAAGGCACTGCCTTTGCGTGCCGGCCCAATCACATAATATCTACGGCTTTTCACACACACAAGTGAATGCAAAGCATACTTGGTCAACAGCCATACAGGTCACACTGAGGGTGGCCGTATAAACAACTTTATCACTGTTACAAATATGCGCCACACTGTGAACCCACACCAAACAAGAATGACCAACACATTTTGGGAGAACATCCGCACCGTAACTCAACATAAACACATCAGAACAAATACCCAGAACCCCTTGCAGCACTAAGTCTTTTGGGACGCTACAATATACACCCCCCGCTACCCCCTACCCCCCCCCCCCCCACACCTCAACCCCGCCCACCTCAACCTCCTCATGCTCTCTCAGGGAGAGCATGTCCCAAATTCTAAAGCTGCTGTTTTAAGGCATGTTAAAAAAAAATAATGCACTTTGTGACTTCAATAATAAATATGGCAGTGCCATGTTGGCATTTTTTTCCATAACTTGAGTTGATTTATTTTGGAAAACCATGTTACATTGTTTAATGCATCCAGCGGGGCATCACAACAAAATTAGGCATAATAATGTGTTAATTCCACGACTGTATATATCGGTATCGGTTGATATCGGAATCGGTAATTAAGAGTTGGACAATAAGGGAATATCGGATATCGGCAAAAAAGCCATTATCGGACATCTCTATGCCATTTTAGTGCTTTTAGATCTTACAGCTGCCTTTGACACAGTCGACCACACAATTCTTTTAGATCGCCTGAGAGACTGTGTGGGTGTCAGGGGGACTGCATTAGAGTGGTTTAGATCCTACCTGTCAGAAAGGTCCTTCTCTGTCAGGCTGGGGGACGCCACTTCTTCTTCTGCTCCGCTTTACTGTGGTGTCCCCCAGGGATCTATTCTAGGCCCCATCCTGTTCGCTCTATATCTCCTCCCTCTTGGAGAGATTTTTAAGAGGCATGGAGTGTCTTATCACTTTTATGCAGACGACTGCCAAATTTATATGCCTATTTCAAAAGGCCACGGCCCCCTGACACTCCTTCTCAACTGTCTATGCGACGTCAAGGCTTGGTTAGCCCAGAATTTTTTAATAATGAATGAGGGAAAAACGGAAATTTTAGTGTTTGGTCCGGCCCTCACTGACTTGGGACCATTGCAAAATTATGTGCGTCCCAAAGTCACCAGCCTTGGCGTCACTATAGACAGCGATTTTAAACTTGACAAACAAGTCAATGGCGTTTTAAAATCGTGTTTTTATCATCTTCGTCTTTTAGCAAAGGTAAAACCGTTTTTATCTTTTAACCTTTTTGAACAAGTCGTGCATGCTTTTATTTCAAGTCGCCTGGACTACTGCAATGCACTTTATGCTGGCATTAGCCAAAAAGCTCTCTCCCGGTTGCAGTTAGTCCAGAATGCGGCAGCACGACTTTTAACAGGGGCCAGGAGACGCCAGCATATAACCCCAATCCTTGAGAGTTTGCACTGGCTCCCTGTTCATTTTAGAATTGATTTTAAAACCTTGCTGTTTGTTTTTAAAGCTTTACATGGACTGGCACCTCAGTATATCTCGGACCTCATCCAAACTTACAATCCTGCGCGCGCTCTGAGGTCCGAGAGCCAGCTCCAGCTCGTGGTGTCCAAGACGAGACTTAAAACCAGGGGAGACAGGGCCTTCTCTGTGGTCGGCCCTAAGCTCTGGAACACTCTGCCCCTCCATGTTCGAACTGCTCCCACAGTGGAGTGTTTTAAGTCTCGTCTTAAGACCCACTTTTATTCTCTGGCTTTTAACACTACGTGAGTTGTGTGGTCCTCTGTTGTCCTCTGTGTTTTTAAAATTTTGCTTTTTGCTTTCTATTTACTGTTTTAATTGGTTTTACCCTTTGAAATTGTTTTTAATCATATTTATTTTATATTGTTTTTAATTGTGTTTAATATTGTTGTGCAGCACTTTGGAAACATTTTGTTGTTTAAATGTGCTATATAAATAAAGTGGATTGGATTGGATTGGATCTCTAATATGTATGCATAGGTATGGATATATCCATGTATGTGGATAATATCCACTGGATATATACATATATATAGATATATATCTTCTTTTTTATATTTTTTACAATTTATATTGCTATAATATTGTGTATGCACCGTAGTGGATCTGCTCCAATTGTGTTGTTCTTTGAACCTGTTCACTGTTATAATGACAATAAAACTATATTCTATTCTATTCTAAATTTCCTGACGGTCACTTAACTGCATACTGTATATGAATGCTTATCAACATTGTTATGTGCTCAATAGAACAATGACAGTGAATAATGACGACAAAGTCAAGTAAACAGGTGTGGTGAATTATGTCCTAAAGCAGGGGTGTCAAACTCAAATACAGAGTGGGCCAAAATGTAAAACTGAACAAATTGACCTTTTAATAGGGACCCAAACAAGTTTTGCTTTGAATATTGAACAAGCAAGGCTTATATAACTTTATAGTGACATGCAAAATCCAGTTTCAAATAATAATAATACAAATTAAAAAATATCAATGGCATATCAAATAAAATTTAAATAAAAATGGAATGCCTCTTTTCTATTTGCAGCCTTCTTAGGTAAATATCAACATAAACTTTTTCCACAGGCTAATAATAAATTAGAAAATAAAATAACAATAATGAATGAATCAAACATTCAAGCCTTGAAGTAGCAAGAGAAAGTGCATGAATAAAACGTTAATTATTGCTCAGTTTGCTACGCTGATTTGCTTTAACACTGAACATGGAACAAGCAACGCTTATATAACTTAATAGTGCAAAATAAACTTTCAAAAAACAAACAAAAAAAACATCAATGGTATATTAAATACAATTTAAATAAAAAATTGAATTTCTATTTGCAGCCTTCTGAGGTAAATATCAACAGTTGGTGGTAGCGGGGGTGTATATTGTAGCGTCCTGGGAGAGTTAGTGCTGCAAGGGGTTCTGGGTATTTATTCTGTTGTGTTTATGTTATGTTACGGTGCGGATGTTCTCCCAAAATGTGTTTGTCATTCTTGTTTGGTGTGGGTTCACAGTGTGGTGCATATTTGTAACAGTGTTAAAGTTGTTTATACGGCCTCCCTCAGTGTGACCTGTATGGCTGTTGATCAAGTAAAAGCCGTAGATATTATGTGACTGGGCCGGCACGCTGTTTGTATGGAGGAAAAGCGGATGTGACGACAGGTTGTAGAGGACGCTGAAGGCACTGCCTTTAAGGCACGCCCCCAATATTGTTGTCCGGGTGGAAATCGGGGGAAATTTGGGAGAATTGTTGCCTAGGGAGATTTTCGGGAGGGGCACTGAAATTCGGGAGTCTCCCGGGAAAATCGGGAGGGTTGGAAAGTATGACTATTAGGGGTGAATGCGGTATTACAGCGGCACCACCGCTGTATAATACCGGCGGGCTAGCTCTAATGTTAATTTGATATCGCCTCAGGGGCCAAATTTGGCCCGCGGGCCAGAGTTTGACACCCATGTCCTAAAGCAACCGCTACAATACACGACAGTGAAAACGTTTAGCAGCATATTAACATGTGGAGTAAAATACTAGATAATATGTATGATAGTACATACTTGCCAACCTTGAGAGGTCCGATTTCGGGAGGTGGGGGGTGGAGGGGGTGGGCGTGGTCGGGGTGGGTTGGGGCGTGGTTAAGATGGGGGGAGTATATTGACAGCTAGAATTCACCAAGTCAAGTATTTCATACATTATATATATATATATATATATATATATATATATATATATATATATATATATATATATATATCAGTCAGAAAAAATACAAAAAAAATACAATTCATTTTGATGTTTTTAGCAAAATATAGTAAAAAATTTTTTTTTTTTTTTTTTTTTAATTAATAAATATATTTATTTTTAGGTAAGATAAACATAATATTACAATTTGTCTCTAGTCTGGATGATTTAGTTCTTGTCACCTTGTTGTCCTCCCGTCGTGAAAAAAGGCTGTCCTCACTCAGGTCCGCATGGAGCTGGAGGGGGCGTGGCCTCCAGCTTCGGCTGAAAATCGGGAGATTTTCGGGAGAATATTTGTCCCGGGAGGTTTTCGGGAGAGGCGCTGAATTTCGGGAGTCTCCTGGAAAATTCGGGAGGGTTGGCAAGTATGGATAGTATGATACAGTCCAAGCATACAGTATGTTTTGTTTTGTGCCTTGACTTGTAAATTAGAATAATATGCTGAAGATTAATGCATTCATGGCTTTGACAGCCTTGCCTTGCCCCCGTGCAACATGAGTCAAAAATGATCAAAAACTGAAAACCTTCTCGCTGTGCGGCAACAGTAATAACCACTCATCAGCTGTGCTGCCCAGTGCATTTGACACAATCTATAATACAATAAGTGGTGATATTCTGCTGGCTAAAATTGCATATGAGTGTACTCATATAGAGACGTCTCTCTTTTTCCGTACGCACTATTACAGGCCAGCATGGCAGAATGGGATTTCATCTAGAATCTGCTGCGTGTACATTATTTAAAGTGTTCAAACCATTTCATAGTTAAGAGAGGAGGTGGTGACAGGATCAAATTGCACCCAAATAAGTGTGTGCTGCATTCAGCTTTGTGAAAAGAAATCTGTCAAGGCAGAACTTGAGTGTTCCTGGAACAAAAAGGTATAATTTACTCAAAATTTTACCCCAACCAGTGAAGCTCGTACATATTCGTTTTTTGGTGGTTTTGTTGTTCCCTTTGTCTACTAAAAACTTTGGGTTTGGGTTGACAGAGTGCAGGATCTCCATGTGACCACTCCAGAAGATTGGTGATTAGTGCGTCACAAATATACGAGATGAGAAATAACACTATGTAAATAAAATGACTTGCTATTCAGAGTTTTCATCCTCAAATTCATCCATTTCAATACCACTTATGTCATGCTTCTGTATTCTGCAAGCCATGACAGATCTGCTTACAATATTTCTTCTGCTGGAGAGCCATGTTTGGTGTTGCTGGGGCGAAGCCACTATCACACACCTGATTGCACTCTGCAATCAGGCCTTCATAAGCCCTGCTGTTTCAACTTTGGTCATCGGATTGTTCCCCTGCCATGCCTGTTGCAGTAGTTGAGGTCTCGACCTGCTCTGGTTGCCTCGTCTGTGTTGACTTATTGGCCCTTTGTCTGTCTTTTCAAGTGCTTTTTTTACTTTTAACCTTTTTGATCTTGTTGTATATTTGATGGCCGTGTGATGAGTGATGAGCCAAGAAGACGCCAACGAAGAATCCATCCATCCATCCATCCATCCATTCTTTCATTTTCTACCGCTTACCCCTTTCGGGGTCGCGGGGGGTGCTGGAGCCTATCTCAGCTACAATCGGGCGGAAGGCGGGGTACACCCTGGACAAGTCGCCTCCTCATCGCAGGGCCAACACAGATAGACAGACAACATTCACACACTAGGGCCAATTTAGTGTTACCAATTTACCTATCCCCAGGTTCATTTCTTTTAACTAATACAGTCCTGCCATATGTAGGACTGCATTAGTAGATGAGATTAGTAGATTCCTGCATTAGATGTTTGCATTAGATTCGTAGATTAGACTATATTAGTAGGATTTAGGTTTGTACGGTATACCGGTATTAGTATAGTACCAACGAGGAATCGTCGAACAAAAAGCTTTATTTGTTTCAGCGAGCCTCAGACTGGAGCTGCAGCTCCAGGAGAAAGAGTATGAGTTGTCTTCTTGGACAACTGTTCTTAAATACCTTTTACACAAAGACAGTTACTCTTTGTTGTTCTAGCCTTGGGGCTGGCCAGTTTGGACAACACCCAGTTTGTTGCTTGGCCAGTCAGCCTATTTCCTGTGATCGGTTTGAGTCGGGTGACCTCCGACCCCTATCTTCTACTCCTACTTGTGAGGGCATCCTACCAGTTGTTGCTAATGTCTTTACACTTCCTCCTAAAATCCAAACCTGCATTCCTGTAGGATTCCAACTTCCTGGGGGAAAGGGCCACCACTCTCTGGAGAGCTTGTGTGCACTTTTGGCCCTAGTAGAATAATCCTCTAAAAGATTCTGTGACCAAATACAAACACATGCCATCTCACAATCAATCAATCAATCAATCAATGTTTATTTATATAGCCCTAAATCACAAGTGTCTCAAAGGGCTGCACAAGCCACAACGACATCCTCGGTACAGAGCCCACATAAGAGCAAGGAAAAACTCACCCCAGTGGGACGTCAATGTGAATGACTATGAGAAACCTTGGAGAAGACCGCATATGTGGGTCTGATATGTGGTATATCAGACCCCCGAGTGGGTCTGATATAATATTGTGAGAGTCCAGTCCATAGTGGATCCAACATAATAGTAAGAGTCCAGTCCATAGTGGGGCCAGCAGGAAACCATCTTGAGCGGAGACGGGTCAGCAGCGCAGAGATGTTCCCAACCGATGCACAGGCGAGCGGTCCACCACGGGTCTCGACTCTGGACAGCCAGCACTTCATCCATGGCCACCGGACCTGTGTGTCTCCCCCTCCACAAGGGAGAGGGGGAGCAGAGAATCAGAATCAGAATCAGAATCAGCTTTATTGTCATTACGCAAGGTAACGAGATTGAGGCCATTCCATACAGTGCGATGTGTGCATGCTAGAAAAACAATGTGCAAATATATAAAAATATAAAAAATGTAGAAGTGCAATGAATATGGTGTGAAATGAATATATACATGAAAAAAACAAAAACAAAAACAGGGTTTTTGGTGGAATGGGTTATTGCACCGAAGAGAAGGCAGTTATGAGGGACAATGGGGCAGTCCGTTCAGGATGGTTATGGCCCTGGGGAAGAAGCTGTTCTTTAGCCTGTTTGTTTTGGTTTTAATGCACCTGTAGCGCTTCCCAGAGGGCAGCAGGTGGAACAGGTCAGAGCCAGGGTGGGTGCTGTCCTTGATGATGGCACTGGCTCTGTTGAGGCAGCGGGAGGTGTAGATGTCCGTCAGAGAGGGGAGAGGGCGGCCGATGATCTTCTGAGCCGTCTTGACCACTCTTTGCAGCCTCTCCCTGTCTGCTGCAGTGCAGCTGCCGTACCATACCGTAATACAGTAGGTCAGCAGGCTCTCGATGGACGAGTGGTAGAAGGTCAGCAGCAGGTCAGGCTTCAGGTTGTACTTCCCGAGGACTCTAAGGAAGTGTATCCGCTGCTGAGCCTTCTTGATGATTGATGTGGTGTTGACTGTCCAGGAGAAGTCAATAGAGATGTGGACTCCAAGGTACCTGAAGGTGTGGACCCTCTCTACACGCTCGCCGTTGATGTAGAGGGGGGCAGGGTCGGTGCTGCTCCTCCTGAAGTCGACGATGATCTCTCTGGTCTTGCTGGTGTTGAGAGCGAGGTTGTTCTCCGAAGACCAGGCCGTCAGCTTCAGGACCTCCTCTCTGTAGGCAGCCTCGTCACCCCTGGAGATGAGCCCGACCACTGTGGTATCGTCGGCGAACTTGACGGTAAGGTTGTCACTGTGGGCCGGACTGCAGTCATGGGTGTAAAGGCAGTAGAGGAGGGGGCTCAGCACACAGCCCTGTGGGGAGCCGATGCTCAGCGTGCGGGAGGATGAGAGGTGCGGGCCAAGTCTCACATTCTGGGGTCGGTCCGTTAGGAAGTCCCTTATCCAGGCGTTTGTGAGAGGGGGGAGGCCAAGAGTGTCCAGTTTATTGCAGAGTCTGTCCGGGATTATTGTATTGAAGGCAGAGCTATAGTCCACAGAGAGCATCCGGACGTAGCTCTGCTGCTGCTCCAGGTGGTTCAGAGCAGAGTGGAGAGCAACAGCGATGGCGTCCTCTGTGGACCTGTTCGCCCGGTATGCGAACTGGTGGGGGTCGAAGTCTGGAGGGATATGGTCCTTGATGTGCTGGAGAACAAGTCGCTCGAAGCACTTCATGATTACCGGAGTGAGGGCCACTGGTCGGTAATCATTCAGGCTGGTGATGGGAGACTTCTTCGGCACCGGGATTATTGTAGATGACTTCAGGCAGGATGGGATGACTGCCTGATCCAGGGAGAGGTTGAAGATCCTGGTGAGGGGGGGGGCGAGCTGGTGGGCGCACGTCCTGAGCACCTTTCCAGGTACTCCGTCTGGTCCGGTAGCCTTCCTGGGGTTCACAGCCAGGAGCACTCGTCTGACACTGTGCTCTTGTACAGTGAGTGGAGTGGCGCCGGAGCCCGGTGGGGGCGGGGGCAGGGCTGGAGCAGATGAGTGTCGCTGGGGGGTTTCGAAACGGGCAAAGAAACAGTTAAGCTCCTCTGCCAGTGTCGCACTCTGATCCGCAGTTGTCATATTGCAGCCTCTGAAGTTCGTGATGTCATGAATGCCCCGCCACACCTCCCGTGAGTTTTTGCTGGACAGATGGGACTCTATGCACCTCCTGTGGTCCGCCTTTGCTTTTTTAATCCCTCTCTTCAGGTCGGCTCTAGCAACACTGTACAGTGCCCTGTCCCCTGACCTGAAGGCTGCGTCGCGGGCCCTGAGGAGTGTGCGGACCTGGCTGGTCATCCAGGGTTTCTTGTTGGGGTAAACCCAGATGGTTTTTTCCACAGTCACATTCCCGATGCAGAACTTTATGTAGTCCAGCACCGTTCCTGTGGCTGTCTCCAGCTCCTGTTGTTGGAAGAGGTCCAAGTCTGTGTGTTGGAAGCAGTCCTGAAGTTTGGGGAGTGCATCGTCAGGCCAGGTCATAACAGTCTTTGTGATAGGCCTGGCCTGGCGTCTGATGGGGGTGTAGGTAGGAGAGAGCAGGAGAGAAAGATGGTCTGACTGTCCAAGCTGGGGGAGGGGTGTAGCTCTGTACGCGTGCTTTATGTTGGTATACACGTGGTCCAGGGTGTTCTTGCCCCTTGTAGAACACTTCACGTGCTGGTAGAACTTAGGGAGTACAGTCTTCAGATTGGCCTTATTAAAATCCCCTGCTATGATATGAACACCGTCGGGGTGGGCCCGCTGCTGTTCGTTGACGGTGTTCAGCAGAAGAAAGAGCGCTGTGTTTACTTTGGCGTCCGGTGGAATATACACAGCCGTGATGATAACAACAGACAGCTCTCTCGGGAGAAAAAAAGGCCGACATCTAACAGACATGTACTCCACGTCCGGGCAACAGTGCTGTTTAGTGATTGTCCCGTTGTTGCACCAGTTCTCATGCACGTAGATACAGAGCCCCCCTCCTCTGCTCTTACCGGAGTCCTTAGTTCTGTCCTGGCGGAGCAGAGTGCGTCCGGCTAGCTGCATGCTAGCATCGGGTATTTTCGGGTGAAGCCAGGTTTTGGTGATAATCATAGCACAACAGTCCCGAACATAGCGGTTTCCAGCAAGTTGTAACTCCAGGTCGTCCATCTTCTGTACAAGGGATCTGGCATGAGAGAGGAACAGGCTCGGTAGAGGTGGCTTGTGGGGTTGTTTCCTAAGCCTGAGCAAGACGCCGGACCTGCGGCCACGCTTCTGCTTCCTCTCCCTCCTCCGTCTGCGCCGTCTCCAAGACCCGACAACAAACCACGGAGAGCCCTGTGCTCTCGCTATGTCATCTGGGATGTTGTGCTCGTGGTGAAAGTCGCTCGAAACAGATATCTGGTGCGAGTTACCGATATCCAAGAGTGACTGGCGGGTGTACCGGGTGTTTGCAGTACAGGTGGTGCACAAAAGGAAAAAAAACATGAAGAAAAGAAGGAAGAAAGAGCACTGAAATGGAGAGCCGTAAGCCGCTGCGTCTGTGCGCGCCGCCATCTTGGAGAAAGAAAAAGAAACGGCAGATCAACTGGTCTAAAAAAGGGGGTCTATTTAAAGGCTAGAGTATACAAATGAGTTTTAAGATGGAACTTAAATGCTTCTACTGAGGTAGCATCTCTAACTGTTACCGGGAGGACATTCCAGAGTACTGGAGCCCGAATAGAAAACGCTCTATAGCCCGCAGACTTTTTTTGGGCTCTGGGAATCACTAATAAGCCGAAGTTCTTTGAACGCAGATTTCTTGCCGGGACATATGGTACAATACAATCGGCAAGATAGGCTGGAGCTAGACCGTGTAGTATTTTATACGTAAGTAGTAAAACCTTAAAGTCACATCTTAAGTGCATAGGAAGCCAGTGCAGGTGAGCCAGTATAGGCCAATCATAAAAGAAAATGGTATACGATATAATTCACCACAATCTATTCCCAGGTTTTGTTCTGTGGCTTTGCCCACTTTTTTGACTCTGTTTTTCTCAAACATATTTTTTAATGGCAACCTTTTTTGCTGTCATTTTTTGTTAAACTTTTGGATTTTTGGGGCGTCTTTTTCACACCTCTGCGCTCCCTTTCTTAATACATCTTTTTGAATTGATTTTCAGTTAATTCTCCAATTATGCCACCGAACTGGCTCCTGATAACTTATTCTCATTAGGGTCACAGGTAAGCTGGAGCCAAACCCAGCTGGTTTGGGGCAAGATATGGGGTACATCCTGGACTGGTCACCATTCAAAACAGGGAACACACAGAAAAAGCATTCACACTTTAGAGCGTCAATTCATCTAACATGCATGTTTTTGGAATGTGGGAGAAAAATCTAAGTATCTGTGAAAGGTAAGAAATATATAATGCCTGTTAAAATTACAAATATAATTCAGTCAGGAGTAAAATGTCACTAAATAGAGTTAAAATCTATCACAAGGTTAAAAACTCGGGATGTCCCTATCAACATTTTTGGCCTCCAATCCCAATCAGATTTTTTGGGCCTCGGCTTTGATCCGATTCCAAGTCTTGATCCGATATACGAACTGAAAAATATTCATAACATGTACGTTGTCAGGACGTGGACTATGGTGTGTTTTGTTTTCCCATGGTGCAAATGATTTGGACCGGACATGGCGTGAAGGTAAATACATTTTTATTTTTACACTAACAAAAGAACAAAAAGCGCGCTCAAGGCGGAAGTACAAACTTGACTAATGAACCAAATACTTGCACGTGGGCAAAAAACTATGGACATGAACAAAAGTCGCTAACTGTGGCATAAATAGAAAAAACTTACTTGACATGACGTGAACAGGGCAGCATGGACTATGAACATGAAACAGAGTGTCAGGAGTGTGTCAAGAGTGATGTTGCCAGGCTGACTGCCTGGCAACTACAGGCTTAAATAGTGATGACATGATTAGTGAAAACAGGTGCGTGACTCAAAATGTGAAAACATGAGACAGGTGCGTGACATGACGATGTGAACTAGGTGAAACTAATGGTTACTATGGTGACAAAGGGAGTGAAGACAAGTACTAAAAAGTGTCCAAAAACCAAGCAAAACATAACTAACAAAACATGATCATAGACATGACATACGTAAAGTAAACACAAACACATTTTTATAAAGCTTATCTTACATAATATAACCTTTGCAAGTCTTATTGTACATCAGATGATGTAATAGATTTGCGATAATGAAAATATACAATAACAAAAAAAAATTGACTTTAGTATAGTTTGAATACCGATACTACACTGATATCTGGATTGATCAACCCTACTTTACATTGAAGCTTTAGTGGTTAGCTTTGTGTCGCCCTGTTTGCTGTGTGTGTGTGTGTGTGTGTGTAACATGCTTAGCCATTGCTTTTCCTCTAGTCTTCCAGTGATAATAATACTTGTAAGAAACTTGGTTTCTGTCACGGTGGTGAAGATCTTGGAAACAATGTGTCCGTTGCAGCTTGCTCTCAAATCCGAGCCGGTGTTCTGGCAAGAAAAAGCACCCTCCTGGAATTCATGCACCCCTTGCATGTGTGTAACAAGGAATATGAAAATGTGATTGTGTCTCCCTGAGCGTGTATCCCTTTTGGAAGGAATCTTTCAAGCAAGTACAATCTTTAGCCTTGTAAACACTGGGACACAGCTGTGGTGAAGATCGGCTGGCTTTACATATTTTTGGTGCACTGTAGACTGTAAGACATACTCAAATATTTTCCGTTACGCCCCCCTTAGGTAGAGGAAAATATTTCCCGCCCCACCCACTCTCCACCATGAAGTATAATTTGTCTATAAAATTGTTATAACTATACCTCTGCATAGCATTGTAAGCTTATTAACATTAAAGCTAACACCAAACCGGTGGTTACAGTGAAGCTGAGCGCTACTTCGCTTCATTATATTCTGGTACGGCAAAGAGAACCATGTTCTCCGAGGTAACACCCCCCGGAATCGCACCGCGCCCCACCATTTGAGAAGGACTGCTGTACATCAACAGCATACACAGCAGTAACCAATCCAGGGGAAGCCTGGTTTCCAATGTTTAATCTTGTCTAGATAAATGCGTTAAAATGTAATATCGGAAATGATCGGTATCGTTTTTTTTATTATTGGTATCGTTTTTATTTATTTATTTATTTATTTATTAAATCAACATAAAAAACTACAGATGTCCAATAATATCGACCTGCCGATATTATCGGCCGATAAATGCTTTAAAATGTAATATTGAAAATGATCGTTATCGTTTTTTTTTATTATCGGTATCGTTTTTATTTTTTTGTTGTTGTTTTTTTTTTTTTTTTTTTTATTAAATCAACATTAAAAACGCAAGATACACTTACAATTAGTGCACCAACCCAAAAAACCTCCCTCCCCCATTTACACTCATTCACACTCATTCACACAAAGGGGTTGTTTCTTTCTGTTATTAATATTCTGGTTCCTACATTATATATCAATATATATCAATACAGTCTGCAAGGGATACAGTCCGTAAGCACACATGATTGTGCGTGCTGCTGGTCCACTAATAGTACTAACCTTTAACAGTTAATTTTACTCATTTTCATTAATTACTAGTTTCTATGTAACTGTTTTTATATTGTTTTACTTTTTTTTATTCAAGAAAAAAAAATGTTTTTAATTTATTCATCTTGTTTTATTTTATTTATTTTTTTAAAAGTACCTTATCTTCACCATACCTGGTTGTCCAAATTAGGCATAATAATGTGTAAATTCCACGACTGTATATATCGGTTGATATCGGTATCGGTTGATATCGTATCGGTAATTAAAGAGTTGGACAATATCGGAATATCGGCAAAAAGCCATTATCGGACATCCCTAATCTTGTCCCTTTGGTGTTGAAGTCAATTAACTAACTCGTACTATGTTTTGCATATGGGGAATGTTTATATTCATCTTGGATAAAGCAAACCACCAGTTTAACTAGTAGGGATTTCAGTTTGGACACATAATAACATAGGGCCCTTAGGTACTGACATTTGACATTGGACCTCGGTATGCAAAGGTGATGGCCCTATCCGTGAGAAGAGACTACATGTTTAGCTTAATGAGAGCATCTAAAATATGACCTGCATCTGTTGACTTTCCAGACACTTACACACGAACATCTCCTCTTATGGTCAGGATGTGCTGTCCTGACCTAGCACACACCCAGAGACAGGAAGGAGGAATATAAAACTGATGGTGTGACATTCTTGCCAACCCTCCCGGATTTTCCAGGAGACTCCCGAAATTCAGCGCCTCTCCCGAAAACCTCCCGGGACTAATTTTCTCCCGAAAATTACCCGAAATTCAGGCGGAGCTGGAGGCCACGCCCCTCCAGCTCCATGCGGACCTGAGTCCGCTTTCCCACAATATATACAACGTGCCTGCCCAATCACGTTATAACTGTAGAATGATCGAGGGCGAGTTCTTGGTTTCTTTTGTTGGTTTATTTTTAGGCAATTTCATTAACGTCCTCCCAGCGCGGTAACAACACACAACAACAGCAGTCCCGTTTTTGTCTACCGTAAAGCAGTTCGTCTGCCGTAAACAGCAATGATGTGACACTCTTAAACAGGACAATACTGCCATCTAGTGCATTTGATGAAAGCACTTTTGTGCGTGCCACACAGCAATGCATCATCAGAGACGGTGTTGAGCATGGTTAGAAAAATAGTGACAGAGAATAGAACAAGGATGGACAATTCAACCCTTAACTCAACAATGAGTAGATGAGTGTTATGTGTGTGTATATGTGTAAATAAATGAACACTGAAATTCAAGTATTTCTTTTATTTGTATATATACATATATATATATATACATATATATATATATATATATATATATAAATCTCCTGATGATTGAGGGTACCCCCCTCATGAAACAGGCCTGTAGAGATGAAATAGTCTTGTGATTTTTTTTCCCACACATACATATATTGCGCTCTACTACGGTATCGAGCACTATTTTTTGGATAACCTTATTAAGACATATATATATATATATATATATATATATATATATAATAAAAAATATATATATTTATAGCTAGAATTCACTGAAAGTCAAGTATTTCTTATATATATACATATATATATATGTGTTTATATATATATATATATATATATATATATATATATATATATATATATATATATATATATATATATATATATATATATATATATATATATACATATACATATATATATATATATATACATATATATATATATATATATATATATATATACTGTATATATATATATATAAATATATATTTATATATCTTGTGATTAGGTGGCGACTTGTCCAGGGTGTACCCCTTCCAGACGGGAACAAACAAAAAACGTGCTCATAGCACGGAAGGCAAAAACCAAAGGGGCTAGCGTGGGAGCTAGCAAGCAAAAGAGGCTAGCGTGGAAGCCAGCAAGAATCAAAATAGTCGTTGACTGTTGCTTAAAGCAAATTAGGAAGCCAGACCGAGTGAGGCCAGGGAATAGACTAAATAGCTCTTTGATTAGTACCCGAGCAACAGGTGAGAGTCCCGAACACTAACCAATCCAATCCAATCCAATCCACTTTATTTATATAGCACATTTAAACCAGAGGCAGGTGAATGTAATCTGCCGTCATGGCAACTGAAACACACAAACTTGTTGTGGCTTGTGCAGCCCTTTGAGACACTTGTGATTTAGGGCTATATAAATAAACATTGATTGATTGATTGATTGAACTCAAAAGGTGCTGAAAACTCAAGTGACTCGAGAACGTAAACAGACTATGATCCAGGCAGCGGATCATAACAGATGGTTTGGCTTCTCCAAGTTAGGAGTGCCTCATTTTTCACTTGGCCTCCTCCAGGAACTGCAGTCCTGTATAATGATGTTCTCGCTTGTAATAAAGCAACTTTTAGTTCAGTAAAGCGTCTCCGACGTCTCTTTTGATCCAGCCACACTGGCGTGTCACCCTTCTGTCCGGACGAGGATGACGAGACCAGAAATACACATCAGTGTCCTTTGCTATATAAAACCCCATCGTAGCCCAGCATAGGTTGGTAAAGTTGAGACTATCTGTGTGAAATGGGCTTGCAGAAGTCTAGTTAGCTGTCATAACAGGACCTGCCAAGACATTAGCAGCGGTGTGGAACTGCAACAAGGAGATTTTTAAAAAAAGCCTGCTGCACTATCACCTCTGACTCACTGTCCTTCGAGCAACATGACTCATTTGTAAGGCGCTTGCTGTCAAAAATAAATATTACCTAAAAATTTAACACCAGCTAAAACGATGTCCTCCTGTGTGTGTGGGCTTTGCTTTTTTATAGTTATGTTTAGGGATGATGTTCGAAATCGGTTCTCCCGGTTGTTTGATAAGAAAAGAACCGATTCCATGGACTCCAATCCCTTTTTGAGAACCGGTTCCCGTTATCGAGGCCACTATAGTAAAGAAAAAGAGTTGGTTCTTTATTCGAATCCCTGGGAACGAATCCCTTCCCACGTACAGGAAATGCCCTGTGGGACCTGCAATGTTATGCCCATTTGATTTTAGACTCTTAAATACTACGCTTCATTAGTTTGGGCACTTCTGGGTTGAGACAATTGAGAAGTAGACAAGTTGTGTTAGCTCTTACAAGCCTTGGAAAAGATAAGTCTGTAGGTAAACTGTTTAACTTGTTTATGTAACTCAATATTAAGGTGGAAAGTGGTTAAGTTTGATACTAAGATGTTTATTGAAAAATGATTTTTGTGCACTGTTTCAATGGATGTTTTGAGGACTTAAAATGGCTGCCAGTCGTATATTTCTACCATTGAAATAGTTTCAACACTCAGAAGTATTTGTTTGATGAGAGTACTGTATATTTGTGTGAAGCTAATATTTACATATTGTGTATTACATTTCAGTATGTTAATTGAATCACATAGCTTATACATTTGTCATTGTGTGTTTTTCAGTTAAAAAAAATTAAAATAACAGTCCAGTGCAAGACAAAAGTAAAGATAGGAAAAGACAATTAATCTGCTTTGGATTGTTTGTTAGCTGTCTGCCAAGCTGTATAACCTCAACACGTATAGTGAGGGCAGAACAGGCAATATGCAATTATTGCCAGGCTTCACTCTCATGTAAGTGGGGAAGAATTGTTGATTGATGACTGTGTAGTGTTCTTAGTGTCATAGTGTGTGTAGTTAGTATGTTCCAATAGCAGCAGAAGTGCACTTTTTGGAGAGCTGTATTATTTTCAGTTTTGTGCCCAAGGGACTGATTTTATTTAACACTATATTATTATTTATACACCTATAGTGATCACAGAGACAGGTTGTTTTTGTGTTACTGTATATATTTGTTTTTCTGAAAAATCCCACTTAATATACTTTGGGTAACAACAGTCAATATTTATTTCTTGTATTTTTTTGGGGGGGGGGGGGGGGGGGTAACAGTCAATATTTATTTTATTTTTTATTTTTTTTTTTTTTCTTATAAAATAAAAGTGAGCTTTTGTTAAACCAAATGTTGTGTTTTTTTCCACATAACAACCTATTTGGATTCGATAAGAGAATCGATAAGGAATCGGTTCGATAAGAGGATTCGATAATGGGCTCGAACTCGATAATTTCTTATCAAACATCATCCCTTTATGTTATGCTTTTTGTGATTTCACCGCAGTAGGTATGAATGATGGCAAAAGGAAATTGTGAATAAGACCACATGATGTCCTATACATGGTCATTGTTTTGTTTAAAGTTACATTATAGAACATCATGTTCAGAAGTAGGAGCAGAGCTTGTTTAATCCTACCCTTTCTCCTAGTTTTAGCAATTACTGTGAGTTTGTTGACTTCCTGGAAGGAGAGGTTACCAGCACTTCACTTCCTCAAAGGTGTCTTTACCACACCTGTTCTAAATATTCAGTCTATCAGAAGGCTTCACGATTATGCCTCTCCTGTTTGTGTAGCACAGCGGTGGGCCGTGCGTTTCCCACTTCGGCCTTCAGTGACGTCCGACTTCAATGATTACCTCTCAAAATACCATCATTTATGTCACCACATGACCATTGCTGGAGAAATACTATACCATACTTGCCAACCTTGAGACCTCCGATTTCGGGAGGGGGCGGGGGCGGGGGGCGTGGTTGGGGGCGGGGCGTGGTTGGTGGCGTGGTTAAGAGGGGAGGAGTATATTTGCAGCTACAATTCACCAAGTCAAGTATTTTATATATATATATATATATATATATATATATATATATATATATATATATATATATATATATATATATATATAAGAAATACTAAGTCAAGTATTTCATATATATATATATATATATATATATATATATATATATATATATACACACATATATACATATATATATATATATATATATATATATACACACATATATACATATATATATATATATATATATATATATATATATATATATATATATATATATATGTATATATGTGTGTATATATATATATATATATATATATATATATATATATATATATATAAAAAAATACTTGAATTTCAGTGTTCATTTATTTACACATATACACACACATAACACTCATCTACTCATTGTTGAGTTAAGGGTTGAATTGTCCATCCTTGTTCTATTCTCTGTCACTATTTGTCTAACCATGCTGAACACCCTCTCTGATGATGCATTGCTGTGTGGCACGCACAAAAGTGCTTTCATCAAATGCACTAGATGGCAGTATTGTCCTGTTTAAGAGTGTCACAACATTGCTGTTTACGGCAGACGAACTGCTTTACGGTAGACGAAAACGTGACTGCTGTTGTTGTGTGTTGTTGCCGCGCTGGGAGGACGTTAATGAAACTGCCTAACAACGAACCCACATAAGAAACCAAGAACTTGCCCTTCATCATTCTACAGTTATAACGTGATTGGGCAGGTACGCTGTTTATATTGTGGGAAAGCGGACTCAGGTCCGCATGGACCTGAGTCCGCCTGAATTTCGGGAGATTTTCGGGAGAAAATGTGTCCCGGGAGGTTTTCGGGAGAGGCGATGAATTTCGGGAGTCTCCCGGAAAATCCAGGAGGGTTGGCAAGTATGACTAAACAGAAACACATTTACATCCTACTGAGCATTGAACACATCAACAGTGTACAAAACAGGTTATTTTCTGGCGCATTTAATGATCAATTAACCCGCATCAGCAATTGAAACATATCTTATGTGGTACTGTCAAAATTAAAATTGCAAAAAACATATTAAAAATGAAAAAATAAAATATTTGAACTCACAATTTGTAGAACCCATTTGACGCCGTACAAGCCAGTGGTACCCCTCGTAGTCGGCTTATTCCAGTGGAAATAGCGAACATTTCCTCATTTTATCGCCAGAACAGCTGAGCTAGCTTCCGGGGTTGGCCGACATGGTCTCACAAGATGTAGTTTCTCTTTAAATATCCTTCTTGAAAATGGCCTTGCAAATATATATCTGCCACCTAATCAACGTTTTGTTCTCCTTCTCTGCTGGCCCGGTATGCCTACGGCACAACACTTCCTGCTTCCTGCTGAATTGAAACTTGTGAATGGATACTCATTTTGGAATGACAAGTGAGTATCCAATCACAGTCTCGTTAACATCAGGCTACTTAGATAGGCTACTGATTGGAATTCTGATTAGATACAAAAATGTAAACACAATTTGGACCAAAGCACCACCATTATATGTCATGTGGACCACAAGAGAGTGTTTCAATCTCGACCACTTGCGGGGCCTTGCCAACAATGACTTTTCTGACTCATATGTGGTGGTTTTGGATTCTAGGACATTGCCGTGTTCGTGGATTTAGACTTTGCTTCCTCTATGAAAGGTGTGTTAGGGGGGATTGGGAACAGCCTCAGTGGAATACAGTATAATAAATGTATTCTAATATCGATAATTCATGTATAGTCATCCAAATTACATTTAGATGGTCAAATCTAATTTACTGAATGAAGCACGTTTTGTACAAAAAAGAGCTAAGTAGCCAGAACGCAATAAATCTGCTCACATCTAGCCTCTCTTCTGTCTATGGCAAAGCTTATATTTTTAAAAGAATGACTTTGCGCCCGTAGTGTCATTTTTTGTTCGTCCACCTTCACTTTCATTCTATGATCTGGACGGCATATGTCGTCGTCATGTGAGAGAAAAGTTGTGAATACAAACAGTAGTGCTACATGATAAGACTGCAAGAATGGACACTGATGGCTCTTTCTGCCTCTCATCTGCTCTGACTTTTCACCCCCTCTGCTTGCCCGCTTTGCTTATTAAACCTGTAGATCATCCTCGGTATATTCAGGCTGAAAAAGATAATGTTGTAGATCCTCATTTGTCCCAAAGTAGTTGTCAGTATTTACAAAGTCTGCCATGAATTAGTATTGGAAAACACAGAACGTGCTCTCTATGCTGTTGTTGATGAAAGTAACGTTCTTTGCTATGTGAAAGAAGTTACAATATTGTGAAGTGAATTATATTTATATAGTGCTTTTCTCTAGCGACTCAAAGCACTTTACATAGTGAAACCCATTATCTAAGTTACATTTTTAAACCAGTGTGGGTGGCACTGGGAGCAGGTGGGTAAAGTGTCTTGCCCATGTACACAACAGCTGTGACTAGGATGGCAGAAGTGGGGATCGAACCTTGAACCCTCACGTTGCTGGCACGGCTATGCTGCCCCACATATATAAGATTGTCTTCATCCTGTTCCTTCTCAAGCATAGGTATGTAACAGTGACGTGCGGTGAGGTTCATGGCTGGTGAGGCACTGACTTCATCACAGTCATATTTACAAACATATGAACCCTAAAGAGTATCTTATTCACCATTTGATTGGCAGCAGTTAACGGGTTATGTTTAAAAGCTCATACCAGCATTCTTCCCTGCTTGGCACTCAGCATCAAAGGTTGGAATTGGGGGTTAAATCACCAAAAATGATTCCCGGGCGCGGCGCAGCTGCTGCCCACTGCTCCCCTCACCTCCCAGGGGGTGAACAAGGGGATGGGTCAAATGCAGAGGACAAATTTCACCACACATAGTGTGTGTGACAATCATTGCTACTTTAACTTAACTTTAACTTTACACATACAAACTGTAGCACACAAAAAAGCACATTTAACAAAAAAAAAATGTTATTATGGTCTTACCTTTACTTATAAATGAAGTCCATGCGCAGCTCCTTTTGAACAAAAGCATCGATAACTTGTTTATAAAAGTCTTCCTTATCTTTCTTCAGTTTTAAAAGTCTCTCTGTCTCGATGGAGATCTTCCTTTAATTATTACCTCCTGCTTCGATTGAAAGTCCAGTTTAGAAAACTGTTTTATTTTAGATATGTAATCCTCCATGTTAATAGTCCAGGCAAGAGGAAAAAATAAACGATCGCTGCTAACTGTTGCTGCTTGTTGTCACTTCTTCTGCAGTCGAGTAGTCGCAGAAATGCTCCCTGGGATCACTGGCGCCCTCTACCACCAGGAGGCGGGATTACTGCAAGCCTCACACAGTGCGTCTTCGCAGCCGTTTTATGATTGCTCAGCACAAGAAATACGTTACACACATACAGTTGTTGACAAAATACACTGTACATTATATACCTCAGCTAACTAAACTATGGAAATGTATAATATAATTCATATAGCAATACGGTCTCACTGCACAGCAGGCCAGCAGTTAGCCGAGTCATTGCGCAATCCATGGTGAGGCTCAACTCAGTGACGTGCCTCAACTGGCTGCTGACTCACCGCAAGTCTCTTCTCAGTATTTAAACGGCAAATGTGAAAATTAAGTGATTTTGAATAAAAATAATCTAAAACTGGTGAAGTTAAATGGAAAAAAACTTTATAGTATAATCACTGGATACATATAACAATTTAATTTTTTTTTTTTCTTTTTACATTTTTTTTCTTTCCATGATGGCACGGGAGGCCCCGCCTCACCTGCCTCCCCTGACTGCATTCACTGGTATGTAAATATGTGTTTAGTTGCTAAAGTTTAATTGTCTATTGATCAAAAATGCACATCAATGAAGGAGACAAATAAAAATGACGATGACTTATTGCTTCGAATGACCAATTACGAAATGTTGTGAGTTAAACAGAATATTAATGTTAATTAGGGGTATTGAAAAAAATGTATTCACATCCGAATCGCAAGTCTTATTCATTCAGATTATAAGTAGGATTCCTAATTTTCAAAAATGTATCTTTTAAAAAAAAAAATAATAATCAATTTTTTTTAAAACATTGCAGCCAAGAGGAGCTTTTGTAACCTGCCTGTAACCTGTTCTGATAACGTTTTATTATCATTTTTATTTAACAAATATTATAGTGCAAGAACCGGTTTGAAACGAGATGTTGTGTTTTATTGTTCTCCTGCCTTCCCTTTTTATTTTGTGCCTGCATTTTCCCTGTTGTGTTTTTTTTTCTTTTCAATTCACTCTTCCTCGGCGAGGGGCGGGCCTTGAGGCACACCTGCAGCTAATCAGTTCTTGGACTATTGTTATTGTGTTATTGTTTCCTGTTCCTTCCACGTCGCATGCATTTGCTTGACCTCCAAGTCTGGGTACGTTTTTTTCGCCCTTATTATTCACCTAACCTCTGTGTGGTTTTTTTCTGTCCTCCCTGAGGTGGAGAAGAGATCTATTGTGGACTTTTCCTTAGTTCAGTGTTTCCTTAGTTCGCCGACCTCTGAGGTTCCTGCTTATTAGCTATATTATATGATGTGCGTTTCTGCCCCATCACCTTTTGTTACCTTTTTTGGACTTAATTAAAGACTCTTCTTTTCTTGATTCGATCTTGCCTACCGTCTCTGCATCCTGGGGTCAACACCTTGACCAAGTCTTAACATGACAATTGTTATGAATTGAGAATTTATTCTGAATCTAATCGAAGTGTGACTTGTTGTAAGACTTAGATGCCTAGTTTTATTACTTCAATAATATAGAAGAAATATAACAAATACATTCACAACATGAAATAAAATCCACAGCACATTGTCATACTTATCACAGCAAATCAAACAGCAATACAGAACATAGAATGTGCAAACAAACTTGACTTGCTACTGTTTTAATTTTGACGATCAGAATTCCAGGGTTCGTGAATGCCCCTCGCTTGTCGTGACCATGATCAGTGCATAATTGACGTGTTGCTGCTGTGAAGGCGAAATGTGTGTGCGGTGATGGTTCGGAGGACTCCTGTTGGCGTGTTCAGGTGGGCAAAAATGTTTAATAACAGCTCAGGATGCCACATTATTTACAATTCCCTTAAAATTCCCTTTAGGCACTTACAGGTGGCTAATTGGTGGGCTGGGTCCTTCAAAGGATCATGATTTTGACACAGCTTGAATGTCTTTTACCAAGAAAATGTGTGCCTGGTTGGTAATGAATAAAACACACACTTCAGGTCCATAAAGATATTCACAAATTGTTATAAGAAATCATGCAACAATGAACTGTGAAGTAGGGCCTGGTTAATAAATACATTCACTTTTACTTTGCCAGCGAGGGGTAATGTACAGTATGCTGCATCTATTGGATATCGTCAATAACAATGTAAGGCTGATTGCTCATTTTGTCGCTATTCTGACAATATAAAAAGCAAAAAACACAAAATGTTTGTACATACTATTGTCATGATCCGTTACCCGGATCATGGCATGATTTATGTTTGTTATGTTTCTGTTTTAGTCTGTTTCCTGGGTGCACACTCTTTCCCTGTTTACTGTTGGTTTCCATGGGCACTGATTCTCCTCACCTGTCTTAGTTTTGCAATTAGTGTTCCCACCAGGTGTTTTGGCTAATCACTCCTCTTTATAGTTTCCTGTCACCCAGCAGTAAGTGCTGGGTCAATGTTTGCTTTATGCAACATTTACGTTCCCCTGGTTTTCTCCTCGCTCTTTACATTATTCTGCCGACCAGAATCCCCGTTTTTTCACCCTTGGTGACATTTTTTTTTGTTTGTTTAGCTCCACGCTTGCTAGCGTCCTCAGTTTTGTATTTTTGTCCTGCCTTTTATTTATTAAAAATACTTTAATCCTACCTGCACACTCTTCCTGCTTGTCTTCTGCCTGGGAAGGAACACGACAATCGCAACCATGCGTCGAAGACGTAACAGATTGACCCAGCACTTACTGCTGGGTGACAGGAAACTATAAAGGGGAGTGATTAGCCAAAACACCTGGTGGGAACACTAATTGCAAAACTAAGACAGGTGAGGAAAATCAGTGCCCATGGAAACCAACAGTAAACAGGGAAAGAGTGTGCACCCAGGAAACAGACTAAAACAGAAACATAACAAACATAAATCATGCCATGATCCGGGTAACGGATCATGACATATTATTGTATTATTGACATAATAGTATGTCTGTATGTATGACTATACTGTGTATGAACTTCTGTGTGTGCAAGTATTCAGTGGAACCGCAATGCATCATGGGTCTTACTGCATCGGCATAGCATCTTTACATCTTTACATTTACAGTGTCCTAAAGTTGTGTTTTTTTCTTTAACAAGTTCCAAATATGTCACAATCGTGGTTATTATCGATTCAGGAAAAATACCATTTTTAGTGAGATTTGTTTGATTTCCAGGGTGAAGGCAAAGCCAAAGAAGTTGTGTTAGTGAGCTAATGAAGAGATTTTGAATAGAGGGCTTCGCATTTTTCTACATTTGCCACAATGCATTGCCGTTGGCCGTACTGAAAGGCTTTGTTTGTATCACTCTCATTGCTGCTGATCATTGATCCAGCGATACTGATAATACAGACAACATGTGCGATTGTCAACTACCACAATCAAGGTGGAAGAGAGAGGTACAGTATAACTGGCTTTTATCGCTTTTCTAAGCATATTTCTGGATAAAAGGAACGGGAAAGGCCAGCATAGATTGGTACAATTAACTGATCATATGTAAGGTGCAATGACGACTTTGTGTTTGTTCAGATCATTTAATTTCAGGTACTTAAAATAATGTTGAAAGTAGAAATGAATCCAAAATAAATGACACTTTGCATTAACTTGATGTGCTTGGTCGAAGAACTTGGATAGTAGTTGTGTTGATGAAAATAGTACTCACTTCTCACATCCGGACTGTTGTCTCCAGATAAAACAAAAGTGAAGCGACATGAGAACATCATTCCACCAATCCTACCTTACAGTCACAAAGTGCTGAGATGACATTAGATTAGTTGTTTGTGATCATCTAGGGTGTCAAACTTTGGTCGGATCATTTGTACGAGTGCATGACTCTAGCCTGGCTTGACGACACATAGTCCGCTGGGTTTATACAGATAAACATAAACGTCACAAACTCATCCACAAAAAAAAGCGGTCGTAGCTTTCTAGACTCTTATTTTGAAAGTCCTTCAAGGTGTAAAATGGTCCGGGTGGAAAAATTCAGTCGTTTACAAAGTTCGGGTATGAGACATGCTGCACTCCGACTTGTCGATCTTGTACGGATCCTTGCATCCAATTACGTCTGATTGCTCTGTATAAAAACAAAGGGACTTCTTATCTAACGACTCACAGTATTTCTACATCCTATGACAGCAGTTGCGATGTTATTTTCCGCTGGATAGTTCAGAAATATTACGTGTCGTAATCTGTGACGCTCGCCTTCCAGTATGGCTTCTGGCAATGCATTGTGGGATAATTTAGCTAACAATACGAAGCCCTCTACAGCCTGAATAGCAGCCGTGAGATGATGTCACTTAAAGCCATCACCTGGTACATGTTGGTGTGTTCACATCATTTTCAAGCTGGTAAATTTGAATCAAAGCATGATTTATTCTGTTGCAGACATAGCATTCAGTAGGGTGGTAGCATTAGCTAAGGTAATTAGCTAAGCTAGCTGCAGGTTATTAACAATGTACAATATTTGTGAAAAAAGAAATAACTCTATTCATAAATCAATAACCAAGAAGACTTTAAATATTCCCACATTAATGCAAAGTGTATTGCAGACTTGAAATATTATTTAGTTTGAAACAAATTACTCCAGGACACACCACACAGTGATAAGTCCTGTTGACTTACCTCTGAAAGGTCGACAGTCTTCTCTTTCTAAAAGACATTTCTGAAGTTTTGCACACACCCAAAGTTGATTTTCTGTGAACCTTTACACACTTTGCATTCCGAAATGTTTTGTCTGTATAAAAACTGCCGACCGAGTTACAGGTCATGTTCGGCGACTTGCTCAAATCTCGTCTATTAGACATGCTTATATGGATCAATTCCACCAATTTTACTTATTTTTCTTTGGAACAGGGTCTAGTTTGTTTCAGTACAATCCCTTGATTATTTTTTTTTTCCGTACAATCCATTTGTTTGTCACAATACCGCTGGTTGAGTACAGCCATGTAAACAAAGACTTCGTCCAGCAACGATGGCTACCTAGCCCCCACAATGCAATCAATCAATCAATCCATCAATCAAAGTTTATTTATATAGCCCTTAATCACAAGTGTCTCAAAGGGCTGCACAAGCCACAACTACATCCTGGCTCAGATCCCACATCAGGGCAAGAAAAAACTCAACCCAATGAGATACAATGAGAAACCTTTGGGGGACCGCAGATGTGGGTTTTAAGATGGTACTTAAATGTTTCTGCTGAGGTAGCATCTCTAACTGTTACCGGGACGGCATTCCAGAGTACTTGAGCCCGAATAGAAAACGCTCTATAGCCCGCAGACTTTTTTTGGGCTAAGGAATCACTGATAAGCCAGAGCAGAATTCTTAGAACGCATAGTTCTTGCCGGGACATATGGTACAATACAACAGAGGTGTGGACTCGAGTCACATGACTTGGACTCGAGTCAGACTCGAGTCATGAATTTGATGACTTTAGACTCGACTTGACAAAATGTAAAGAGACTTGCAACTCGACTTAGACTTTAACATCCGGTTCACCGTGCGTGACTGCTCGCTGTTTCGAAAAAGCTAAGTATCGTTCTATTTGTGTGCTTTTAATTGTTCTGCAGCTTTCTTTATTACTTTCTCAACATATTTAGTAGTACTATTTAACTTGCAAATCACCCGATCTCTGTCTCACCACTCCTCCCGCAGCTAGCTAGCAGCTAGCTGCTAAGCTAACGAAGCTAGCGCGGAGAAACGCGGCGCCGGTCGCCGGTCAGAAGGAATCTACTCCTGCACACCGTGACCAGGACTTCTCGGAAGACAGCAGGAACTTCACTTGGTGACAGAAAACACCGTGAGTATGGCTTCCTGCGCGTCTTGCACCTTACTCACGGAGAGGCTGGCTCTGCTAGAGGGCCGTGTCCGCCAGTTAGAGCAGAGTAATCTCGTAACTTTAGATGTTGCGGACACATCTGCTAGCGTTAGCTGTAGCGAGCTAACTAGCCCAGCCTGTAGTATTCCTAAGCGGCCTACAAGCTACGGTGCACCGGTTGAGACGCATAATAGATTTAGCTCTTTAGCTAGTCCTACACCCCAGTCTACCGGGCACCACACCTTAGTCATAGGGGACTCCATCACCCGAAACATAAAGCTTAGCAAACCAGCCACAATTAAGTGCATCCCTGGGGCCAGAGCACCTGACATTGAGGCTAATCTTAGGGAGCTAACTCGCAACAGGCCTAGTAAACACGTACGACAGGCTAATCGCACCACTAGTTATGCGAATATAGTTGTACACGTTGGCTCCAATGACACTAGAATGAGACAGTCAGAGATTACAAAGAGAAACATAGCCAGGACTTGTGATCTCGCTAGAAAGATGTCCAGGCATCGAGTAATTGTCTCTGGCCCCCTGCCTGCGAGAGGCAATGATGAGAGATATAGCAGATTAGTCTCGCTTAACAAGTGGCTGGCTAGCTTCTGTAGACAACAGGGACTAACGTTTATTGATAATTGGCCCTCTTTCTGGGGCAAACCAGGCTTGCTGATGAGAGACGGCCTTCACCCTAACCAGGAAGGCGCCATCATCCTGTCTAAAAACATAGACTACTGTTTAAGTCACATTTGACTAACTACACTAGAGCAAGCCCGGTCACAGGCAATTACAGAGCCTGCTAGTCCGGGTGAGGAGTCATTTAAGCTAGAACTAGCCAGCACCAGGCTGGATAATTCCTGTACGCATAGCAATTTTCTTAGAATAACACACAACTCACATAATGTGTTTTCTGTTGTGAATGTGTCCGGGGTAGATATGCATTCTACTGAGGTGGCAAATCATGATGCGTTCAGTCGATCGCAGCATCAAGCAAACAATCTGAAAATTCCCGTCGTATCAATTCCTAGATATGGTCGAAACTATTTAAAGTGCACTATGTATAATAAACGCAACATTATTAATATTGCTACTACGGATAATTTAAACAAAAACTCGTCAAAACAGCCCAATACTTATAATATGGGTTTTTTAAACATAAGATCATTGTCTCCCAAAACGTTATTAGTTAATGAAGTCATTAGAGACAACAATCTTAACGTCATTGGTCTTAGCGAAACCTGGCTCAAACCAGACGATTTTTTTGCGCTAAATGAGGCATCTCCTCCTAACTATACGAATGCGCATATTGCCCGTCCCCTTAAAAGGGGTGGGGGGGTCGCACTAATATACAATGAAAACTTTAACCTTACCCCTAACCTAAATAATAAATACAAATCGTTTGAGGTGCTTACTATGAGGTCTGTCGCACCGCTGCCTCTCGATATGGCTGTTATCTACCGCCCCCCAGGGCCCTACTCGGACTTTATTAATTAATTCTCAGAGTTTGTTGCTGATCTAGTGACGCACGCAGACAATATAATCATAATGGGGGACTTTAATATCCATATGAATACCCCATCGGACCCTCAGTGCGTGGCGCTCCAGACAATAATTGATAGCTGTGGTCTTACACAAATAATAAATGAACCTACGCATCGCAACGGTAATACGATAGATCTAGTGCTGGTCAGGGGTGTCACCACCTCCAAAGTTATGGTACTCCCGTATACTAAAGTAATGTCCGATCATTACCTTATAAAATTCGAAGTTCTGACTCATTGTCAACAAACTAATAATAATAATAACTGCTATAGCAGCCGCAACATTAATGCTGCCACAACGATGACTCTTGCTGACCTACTGCCTTCGGTAATGGCACCATTCCCAAATTATGTCGGCTCTATTGATAACCTAACTAACAACTTTGACAATGCCCTGCGCAAAACCATTGATAGACAAAAAAAGGGCCCCTAAAAGGCGCACCCCATGGTTTACAGAAGAAACCAGAGCTCATAAATTATCATGTAGAAAGTTGGAACGCAAATGGCGCGCGACCAAGCTTGAGGTTTTCCATCAAGCATGGAGTCCTATCTTGTCGATTGCATTGTACCATATGTCCCGGCAAGAAATCTGCGTTCAAAGAACTCCGGCTTATTAGTGATTCCCAGAGCCCAAAAAAAGTCTGCGGGCTATAGAGCGTTTTCTATTCGGGCTCCAGTACTATGGAATGCCCTCCCGGTAACAATTAGAGATGCTACCTCAGTAGAAGCATTTAAGTCCCATCTTAAAACTCATTTGTATACTCTAGCCTTTAAATAGCCCCCCTGTTAGACCAGTTGATCTGCCGTTTCTTTTCTTTTCTCCTCTGCTCCCCTTTTCCTTGAGGGGGGGGGCACAGGTCCGGTGGCCATGGATGAAGTGCTGGCTGTCCAGAGTCGGGACCCGGGGTGGACCGCTCGCCTGTGCATCGGCTGGGAACATCTCTGCGCTGCTGACCCGTCTCCGCTCGGGATGGTGTCCTGCTGGCCCCACTATGGACTGGACTCTTACTATTATGTTGGATCCACTATGGACTGGACTCTCACAATATTATGTCAGACCCACTCGACATCCATTGCTTTCGGTCTCCCCTAGAGGGGGGGGGGGTTACCCACATATGCGGTCCTCTCCAAGGTTTCTCATAGTCATTCACATCGACGTCCCACTGGGGTGAGTTTTTCCTTGCCCGTATGTGGGCTTTGTACCGAGGATGTCATTGTGGCTTGTGCAGCCCTTTGAGACACTTGTGATTTAGGGCTATATAAATAAAGATTGATTGATTGATTGATGGAGTGATAGTTTAATATCGTATAAACGCATGCTTACCTTAGCTAAAGCTAAATATTACTCAAATCTCATCCGCCTCAACAAAAACGACCCTAAATTTTTGTTTAGTACCGTAGCTTCGCTAACCCAACAAGGGACTCCTCCCAATAGCTCCACCCACTCGGCAGATGACTTTATGAATTTCTTTAATAAGAAAATTGAACTCATTAGAAAGGAGATTAAAGACAACGCATCCCAGCTACAACTGGGTTCTATTAACACAGATACAACTGTATCTACGACGGATACTGCAATACAAAATAGTCTCTCTCTTTTTGATGAAATAACATTAGAGGAACTATTACGGCGTGTAAGTGGGATAAAACAAACAACATGTTTACTTGACCCACTTCCTGGGAAACTTATCAAGGAGCTTTTTGTATTATTAGGTCCATCAGTGCTAAATATTATAAACGTATCACTTTCCTCTGGCACTGTTCCCCTAGCATTCAAGAAAGCGGTTATTCATCCTCTGCTCAAAAGACCTAACCTTGATCCTGACCTCATGGTAAACTACCGACCGGTGTCCCACCTTCCCTTTATTTCGAAAATCCTCGAAAAAATTGTCGCACAGCAGCTAAATGAACACTTAGTGTCTAACAATCTCTGTGAACCTTTTCAATCCGGTTTCAGGGCAAATCACTCTACGGAGACAGCCCTCGCAAAAATGACTAATGATCTACTGCTAACGATGGATTCTGATGCGTCATCTATGTTGCTGCTTCTTGATCTTAGCGCTGCTTTCGATATCGTCGATCATAATATTTTATTAGAGCGTATCAAAACACGTATTGGTATGTCAGACTTAGCTTTGTCGTGGTTTAACTCTTATCTTACTGACAGGATGCAATGCGTCTCCCATAATAATGTGACCTCGGACTATGTTAAGGTAACGTGCGGAGTTCCTCAGGGTTCGGTTCTTGGCCCTGCACTCTTTAGCATTTACATGCTGCCGCTAGGCGACATCATACGCAAATACGGTGTTAGCTTTCATTGTTATGCTGATGACACCCAACTCTACATGCCTCTAAAGCTGACCAACACGCCGGATTGTAGTCAGCTGGAGGCGTGTCTTAATGAAATTAAACAATGGATGTCCGCTAACTTCTTGCAACTCAACGCCAAGAAAACGGAAATGCTGATTATCGGTCCTGCTAAACACCGACATTTATTTAATAATACCACCTTAACATTTGACAACCAAACAATTACACAAGGCGAATCAGTAAAAAATCTGGGTATTATTTTCGACCCAACTCTCTCCTTTGAGTCACACATTAAGAGTGTTACTAAAACGGCCTTCTTTCATCTCCGCTAAAATTCGTTCTATTTTATCCTCTAGCGACGCTGAGATCATTATTCATGCGTTCGTTACGTCTCGTCTCGACTACTGTAACGTATTATTTTCGGGTCTCCCTATGTCTAGCATTAAAAAATTACAATTGGTACAAAATGCGGCTGCTAGACTTTTGACAAGAACAAGAAAGTTTGATCATATTACGCCTATACTGGCTCACCTGCACTGGCTTCCTGTGCACTTAAGATGTGACTTTAAGGTTTTACTACTTACGTATAAAATACTACACGGTCTAGCTCCGTCCTATCTTGTCGATTGCATTGTACCATATGTCCCGGCAAAAAATCTGCGTTCAAAGAACTCCGGCTTATTAGTGATTCCCAGAGCCCAAACAAAGTCTGCGGGTTATAGAGCGTTTTCTATTCGGGCTCCAGTACTATGGAATGCCCTCCCGGTAACAATTAGAGATGCTACCTCAGTAGAAGCATTTAAGTCCCATCTTAAAACTCATTTGTATACTCTAGCCTTTAAATAGCCCCCCTGTTAGACCAGTTGATCTGCCGTTTCTTTTCTTTTCTCCTCTGCTCCCCTTTTCCTTGTGGAGGGGGGGGGGGGCACAGGGCCGGTGGCCATGGATGAAGTGCTGGCTGTCCAGAGTCGGGACCCGGGGTGGACCGCCCGCCTGTGCATCGGCTGGGAACATCTCTGCGCTGCTGACCCGTCTCCGCTCGGGATGGTGTCCTGCTGGCCCCACTATGGACTGGACTCTTACTATTATGTTGGATCCACTATGGACTGGACTCTCACAATATTATGTCAGACCCACTCGACATCCATTGCTTTCGGTCTCCCCTAGAGGGGGGGGGTTACCCACATATGCGGTCCTCTCCAAGGTTTCTCATAGTCATTCACATCGACGTCCCACTGGGGTGAGTTTTTCCTTGCCCTTATGTGGGCTTTGTACCGAGGATGTCGTTGTGGCTTGTGCAGCCCTTTGAGACACTTGTGATTTAGGGCTATATAAATAAACATTGATTGATTGATTGATTGATTGATCAATGACTTGTGACTTCACTTGAACTTGAGCCTTTTGACTTGACATGACTTGCCACTTTCCCCAAAATCCAAAGCTTAAAAAGTTATTTGGGAGCGCTCAGTATTTTTCATTTTCTTCGTCTGTCTATCAGCGTGTTGTTCCTGTCAGCGTGTGTGCTCTCAGTACAACAGCCAATCAAATTAGATCTACGTTGTTTTCATCACGCAGCATTCATCCAATCAAATTGCAGGAGAACCAATGAATAAGAGTTGTCCAACAACGTGCCAGTGAGAAACAATTATGCCAAAGTTGGTTTCGTTCGGGTATAAAAACTACGACTTGGTCAACAAAAAACGAATTGCCGTATGCAAATCACGCAGTTCGAATATTACAGACGGAGACGCAACAACTTCCAACTTCGTTTGACATTTGAAGTTGCACAAAGAAGGGTAAGTTTTGAATGTAAGATAACGTTTATTGGCTAAGTAACGTGACTTTTATTTGCTGTGTAGTTAAATCAGTGAGGCTGCAAACTCACTGCTAACGTCATAACCATTTCATGTCTGTGTAATCATGTTTTGTGTTAAGTCATGTTTTTGTTTCGTTATAGGACTCTTTAGTTTCTGTCTTTTCACTCCCTTGTCTTGTTTCCATGATTACCCCATTAGTTTCACCTGTTCCACGTTTGGACTCATTGTGCACTCTTGTTTGTCACCATAGCAACCATTAGTTTTCACCTGTCACGTCACGCACCTGTTTCACGTTTTGAGTCACGCACCTGCTTTCACTAATCATGTCCATAGTATTTAAGTTCATTCATTTTCTGTTGTTCGTCCTGACGACCTCACACCACGTTCATGCCTGATACTTCTTTCCATGTCAATTCCTCAAGCAACTATTTTTGTCCAAGCCAAGTAAGTTTTTGTTCCATATTTATAGTCTTTTTGGTTTCATAGTTTGTTCTCCGCCATTGTGCGTGTTTTTTGTTTGTACTTTTTTGCTATAGTCTTTTGGTTTCATAGTTTATTCTCCGCCACTGTGCGCGCTTTCATTTATTCCTTTTTTTGATAATAATAAATCATGTACCTTCATTCCCGTCTCGCACGAGCCAACTTTCCGTTGCATCCTGGAAAAGCACACACCCCGGACCAAGTCATGACAAACCATAGACATCTTATAAGTAGACGCAGCATGGAGCGCTACTGCCTACTGGCGCAGACGAGGCGCGGGGCCGCCATCTTGGAGTGGTAATCCGCTCCACTCAGTGCAATTCATTTGGCAGGAGCAATGAACTGTCAGCACATTTAATTCATCTTACCTCACTGAATACCACTGATTTTCACGTGCTTTTTTGTCATACGTGTAGCTATGATAACAGACACATGTTTTGGCGTGTTTTATTATTCATAGTTTGCTTAACAGTAATATAATATTCTTATACGCTATAAGCAGTGTTGGGACTAACGCGTTACTTTGTAACGCGTTAGTTTCGGCGGTAACTAGTAATCTAACGCCTTATTTTTTATATTCAGTAACTCAGTTACCGTTACTACATGATGCGTTACTGCGTTATTTTACGTTACTTTTTATGTAGTATAAAGTGTGTTTTATCGGAGCGCTGCTGTGTCATCGTTCTGATTCTTCTTGTGTCACAAGCCGGAGAAGAGAGACATGCGCTCTGTGTGGGTGTGTGTGAGTGTGGGGAGGGAGAGGGCGTGTCTGATCATGGCGGAGCCAGAAGTCGAGTTTGCTAACATAGAGATATTTTCACTACTTTTCTTTTGTCGAGCACAAAGAAAAGGACATTTTAGTTAAATGTAAATTGTGCTTTGGATCAAAGGTCCCATCTACTGCCCAAAACAGCAATTCAAATCTGCTGAAACAAGCTACATAAGCAACATGCTTCGACGAAGCTAGTAAAGAGAGATCGAGACTCCAATGACACTTCACCTCCTCCACCACCACCACTTAAGGATTAAGTCTGCCTCTGCTCATCATTCACCGCTGAAGGTACACACACTCTGTCAATCAATGTTCCCTCTAATTGTTCATGTGTGTGAGCAAACGCAAAAACTCCCTGAGCATTGAGTGGAGCCCATGTGAGCAACATCAGACGTGCACACTGTGGCTACACCAGCAGCACACCTGTCCCACACCTGACTAAATAACAAGTTCAATCTCCATCCATCCATCCATTTTCTACCGCTTGTCCCTTGCGGGGTCGCTGGAGCCTATCTCAGCTGCATTCGGGCGGAAGGCAGTGTACGCCCTGGACAAGTCCCCACCTCATCGCAGGGCCAACACAGATAGACAGACAACATTCTCTTATTATTATAATCAAATGACAGCAGTCATTTCCATTTCTAATATAAGTGTTTAGGCCCACTTACAATGACAATAGCAACAAATATTGTTTTTCATGAACTGTGTACGTGTATTGTTTGCGTGGGTGGAGGTCCTGCTTTGGAAATAATTTGTACCCCTTTCAGACATTGCATTTAGTTCCCATTAAAACATTCACATGTTGCACAATGAGATGTAAGCAGGGGATCATGTGTACATTCCTGCAACTTCCTGTTTGTAAAAAATATATTTTTATTAGTATTTATTTAATATACTAACAGCATTTAATGATTAATATTTATAAATTAAGATTCCTAATAAATGACACTAGAATAAGCACACATTTGATTGGTAAATCATAGTGTAACGACCTGGAATTACACTTTATGTGTGGTGTTGGAGTTGTCCGACTTTTTGTGTGGCTGTAAAGGCATCACTGGCTAAGTGCCATATGTGCAAGTGTTGGCGCACGTGAGAAAGAGCGAGCGGCTGCTGTTGATATAACAAAGTTGCTTTTGGTCTGGTTTGTACTGCAGAAAATGACCACTTTTGCTAGATATAATTTTTTTTACTAATGTTTTGGTGATGTGTTTATGGCCGACAATAAAGAGTTTTGCTCAGTAAAGTGATCGATGGAATTCATGTCCTCAAAGCGTCTCGACAGACGTTACAATATTTGAACAATGATGACGAAAACGGTTTTCTCTGTCGTGTCCGTGTCGTGTCGAAAATTGTTATGCGCTTATTTTTTTATTTGATTTTGTGCGTGGCATAGATTTGCCGTGCGCAGAGGACGCTTGAGCAGTGCGCAATTGCACAGGTGCGCTCCTGAGAGGGAACGTTGCTGTCAATTCTCTTATATACTCTTTCATTCAAGACTTCTAGAGTGTTTGATTATCACATCACTCTAAATGTATAGACTATAAAGTTCACAAACATAAAGAGGGATCCTAGTTGGCCAGGCCAATCTTTCCTTATCTCTAAACTAAAACTGGGGAAATGTGTAGAGTGTTCTGGGCTTCAGACATGATTTTGTATCAGAGTTACTTGAGGAAGAAAATGCCTGTTTAGGCTTTGTGTATGTAGTGTGTGCCTTTCTTGATTTACATCTATGCTGTTATTATGCTGTTTGTTACTTATGTATGTGCTGTTGCAGCTATTTAAAATAGTTTTGTCAATTTGTTCTGGCCAGAAACAAATTGGCCTTTGTAACATATCTTTGTCTTTGTGTGTTGTATGTAGACCACATTGTTTAGCAGAGTTCAGTGATGCAAATGCATGTCAAGTTGATCAACAGATTGTATTATTCTCCAGTGCAATAACAGTACTGAAATGAAGGCTAAAGGGGCATTAATGGGAGCTTTAAAAAAAAAGAAGAAGAAAAAAAGAAGTAACTAAATAGTTACTTTTCACAGTAACGCATTACTTTTTGGTGTAAATAACTGAGTTAGTAACTGAGTTACTTTTGATATGAAGCAACTAGTAACTGTAACTAGTTACTGCTTTTCAGTAACTAACCCAACACTGGCTATAAGTGACCAGACGTCCGAGATCAAAACTGGGAATATAATCCCAGAGAAGGGGGAAAAAAACGGTAAAATATTTTTAAGTTGAAGAAACAATATGATTAGGTTATATATACATATGCGTGTATCCTACATAAACAATGTATGAATACATTAGATATCTATATATCTTAGGGACCTATAGACTGTATCTCTGTTGCTTCAGCAGCAGAGAGTTTATTCTGTCTTGACACTTTGTATTGATATTTTCTATTACATTCTTCCCTTAAATGATAATGTTTGCAGTGATTGTTTTATATGTATTATTTTATGTAAGTCGCTTTGGATAAAAGCGTCTGCCAAATACTTAAACATATATAAACACCTGAAAGTCTTTATATCAGCTAAAACCACCAATCTGTTTCACTGGATTCAGAATAAAACCAAATTCTGTTTTACCCAACAATGTTAGTATTTGAATATTGTTACTTGAAGACTTATTCATGGTTACAATTATACTGTTAAGAAAGTATTGTCTTATACTTTGCCTAAAATGAGAATGCATCATAATCAGTGGCAGCTGGTTAATTTTGTTTTAGGTGGGGCAGAAAGTTTGTAAACCAAACCCCTGTAGGGGCGTCATCCTCCCCCAGAAGATTTCTTTGTGATTTCCACATACAAATATTGAAGATCTTTGATCCTTCTCAACTCTGTGGTAATATTATTTTCATAAAATACAACCAATAGTACGTTAATGTTAAATCTTACTTGTGAAAAGTAATCCCCCGATTCCTATTTTCAACAGTCCGCTCATTTGAGCAGGAAAACGCTGAACACCATCTTTGTTTTCTACCTTTCAACTGTCAGTTTAGGCTGCTCGCCGGCTCCTCATCAGCTCTTCAAGATGGCGGCCAAATTGCTCACGTCACAGCAACCAATGCTGCGTCTACTTATAAGATATCTATGGTTATAACGTCATTGCAAACACAGCAATCTGTTGCGTCCACTGCAGTTTGCTACCTTATTCATACTTTTTGTCAAGTGATTTTTTTTTAAGCAGGGTTGCATGAGGTACCTATACATAACGTTACATTAGTCAATGTATCACACACAGTAACGTAACGTTAGTCAATGTATCACACACAGTAACATTACGTTAGTCAATGTATCACACACAGTAACATTACGTTAGTCAATGTATCACACACAGTAACGTAACGTTAGACGGCAGTCAGCAGCACCGCGTATTTTAGCCACCTACAAAAAGACAAACATAGTCAAATAAAGGTCAGTTAAAATGTATACTATATTAAGAATATGTGTACATATTGCATAGGGCCCTGACATCTAAAAAGTACAACTCTGTTCATTGTTATGTTCATATATTTGTTATGTTTTTCATGTGTACGCACACATAAACACACATACAGTATGAGATGAGATCAATGAGATAAGGTAAGAACAGGATAGAAACTGCTGTGGAACTAGTTACAATGCAATATGCCATGGAAATACAATGTTAACACTTTTGTGCAAATAAGTACAGTTGCACTTGTTTTTTTCAAATGTGTTTATTCTGTAAAGGAATGAGTTACATGTTTAAAATGACTGGTTAATAGTGCTATTTTGAAGTGCAATGTCAGCAGTATCTTTTTCCCTGCAATTTCAAATGCACTTGTTTTAATCAATAAACACAGCGTTTTAAAAGCATACACAATCTGTGTAAATATATTAGTCTGTGGTTAAACGACTTGAAAGGACTCGAAACTCAAAATGCAGGACTTGGGACTTGACTTGAGACTTTCCAGTCTGGACTTTGGACTTGACTCGGACTTGCCCTGTCTTGACTCGGGACTTGACTCGAGACTTGAGGGCAAAGACTTGAGACTTACTTGTGACTTGCAAAGCAATGACTTGGTCCCACCTCTGCAATACAATAGGATGGAGCTTGACCGTTTAGTATTTTATACGTAAGTAACCTTAAAGTCACATCTTAAGTGCACAGGAAGCCAGTGCAGGTGAGCCAGTATAGGCGTAATATGATCAAACTTTCTTGTTCTTGTCAAAAGTCTAGCAGCCGCATTTTGTACCAACTGTAATCTTTTAATGCTAGACACAGGGAGGCCCAAAAATAACACGTTACTGTAATCGAGACGAGACGTAACGAACGCATGAACAATGATCTCAGCAGTCAATGATCAATGCATTGCAAAATTACGTCCCGTTTGAGCCCTATAGCAGAGGTCTCTGTGTTTAATATTTTGTTTATTTGTTGAGCAAAGGGGCTTCACGGTGGCAGAGGGGTTAGTGCATCTGCCTCACAATACGAAGGTCCTGAGTAGTCTTGGGTTCAATCCCGGGCTCGGGATCTTTCTGTGTGGAGTTTGCATGTTCTCCCCGTGACTGCGTGGGTTCCCTCCGGGTACTCCGGCTTCCTCCCACCTCCAAAGACATGCACCTGGGGATAAGTTGATTGGCAACACTAAATTGGCCCTAGTGAGTGGATGTGAGTGTGAATGTTGTCTGTCTATCTGTGTTGGCCCTGCGATGAGGTGGCGACTTGTCCAGGGTGTACCCCGCCTTCCGCCCGATTGTAGCTGAGATAGGCTCCAGCGCCCCCGCGACCCCAAAGGGAATAAGCGGTAGAAAATGGATGGATGGATGGATGTTGAGCAAAGTACAAAAGGACCAAATTTGTTTTTTTTCCAACCAAGTCATGCTGCTTATTGCTTGTTACATTGTCAATGTTTCCGTTCTTTAAAACATAATCCTGTGAATGAATGAATGAATGACTGAAGCTTTTATTAGCAGATTGTGAGGGACAGAATACATTATATGAATCGGTACAGTTTACAAACTACGGTACATATTCAGCTTAATCGACCATTAAATTGTAACACCCCAACAAGTTTTGCAACTTGTTTAAGTCGGGGTTCACGATAATCCATTCATGGTACAAATATAAACTATCAGCATAATACAGTCATCATACAAGTTAATTATCAGAAGCAGAGTCACTAATAGACATAATAATGTAGAAATGTAGGTCACAACTTTGAAGGATATTTACAGTAAGGCAGTAAACAAAAAAGGACATACAATTTATTTACAATCCGGGGGTGACCTGTGGAGAGGGTGGGGGGTTGTTGATAAAAATTGAAGCTGCCTCTCAGTGCTGTTGTGAAGGAGGATAGGAATGCACTTTCTTTTACACCTGTTGGGATTGCATTCCATATTGATGCAGCTTAGAAGGAGAATAAGTTAAGACCCTTGTTAGATCGGACTCTGGGTTTGATGTGGTTTGTGGAGCTCCCCTTAGTGTTGTGGTTATGGCGGTCATTAGGAAGTTATTAGGGAGGTGTAGCAAATTTTGTATACAATGTTCAGTGCGAGTTGTTTAACTCTGTCTTCCACCCTGAGCCAGCCCACTCTGCAGCAGTGGGAAGGAGTGAGGTGGGATCTGGGGTGTAGGTTGAGAAGTAGCTTGTTTTGGGATGTTTGTAGTCTTGATTTAAGGGGTTTTCAGGTGCTGGGATGCCAGGAGGTGCACAGTTAATGGAAAAAGGGTTGGATGAGAGTTCCTGCTAGGGTCCTTATGGTGTTTTTGTTGACCAGAGAGGAGATTCTGTACAGAAATCTTGTTTGTTGTGCTTTGTGTTTAACTGTGTGCTTTGCTGCATCAATTACATCTATGAACTAACCTTCCACAATGTATTTGAGCTACAAACATCAGGTGCCTTTCAATATACATATCCGGAGGGCAAATAGGTGAAATCTGACCTTTTACATCTTACAATATGGCATAAACGAGCATTAATGAGTCACTTCCTGTGAGCTGAGCACTGCAACCTTGCTATCATTATATTTGGATCTATGACTGTAGCAGCTGCCTTATTCCATGTTTTCAAGTATTTTCTGAGTGTGAATGTTGCCTGTGCTGGCTTATTAGACCTTTAATGTTTACATGCATGCAATGATTTTATCCCCTATTTCTAGAGATGTCCGATAATATCGGCCTGCCGATATTATCGGTCGATAAATGCTTTAAAATGTAATATCGGAAATTATCGGTATCGTTTTTTTTTTTTATTGGTTTCGGGTTTTTATTTTTATTTATTTTTTATTAAATCAACATAAAAAACACAAGATACACTTACAATTAGTGCACCAACCCAAAAAACCTCCCTCCCACTCACTCACACAAAAGGGTTGTTTCTTTCTGTTATTAATATTCTGGTTCCTACATTATATATCATATAGATCAGGGGTAGGGAACCTATGGCTCTAGAGCCAGATGTGGCTCTTTTGATGACTGCATCTGGCTCTCAGATAAATCTTAGCTGACATTGCTTAACACGATAAGTAATTAATCATTCCGCTGGTAATCACAGTGTTAAAAATAACGTTCAAATTATAAAACATTCTCATGCATTTTAATCCATCCATCCATTTTCTATCGCACCTGTTCAAGAAGTCGCATTAATGGTAAGAAGTGTTATATTTATTATTGGTTAGCTTTAGAATAACTATGTTATTAAAAAGAATAAGAGACTTATTATACTCTACAAATGTTGGTCTTACTTAAAAATGTTTAATTGTTTAGTTGTATTCAGTGTTAAAAAATATTATATGGCTCTCACGGAAATACATTTTGAAATATTTGGCTTTCATGGCTCTCTCAGCCAAAAAGGTTCCCGACCCCTGATATGGATCAATACAGTCTGCAAGGGATACAGTCCGTAAGCACACATGATTGTGCGTGCTGCTGGTCCACTAATTGTACTAACCTTTAACAGTTCATTTTACTCATTTTCATTAATTACTAGTTTCTATGTAACTGTTTCTATATTGTTTTACTTTCTTTTTTATTCAAGAAAATGTTTTTAATTTATTTATCTTGTTTTATTTTATTAATTTTAAAAAAAAGGACCTTATCTTCACCACACCTGGTTGTCCAAATTAGGCATAATAATGTGTTAATTACACGACTGTATATATCAGTATCGGTTGATATCGGTATCGCTAATTAAAGAGTTGGACAATATCGGAATATCGGATATTGGCAAAAAGCCATTATCGGACATCCCTACATATTTCTTATTGTGTCATGGTCTGGGGACAGGCCACAATATGTGTAGTGAAGCCTCTGTTGTCATTATATAAACAATTACTAAAGATATTTGACCAAAAACCAATCACTGCCATATTACCCAAAAATATAACATGACGAGTTTTGATAATTTTATACATTTCTCATTTTTAAAAGCTATTTTTGAGTGTCTTAATGGATTAGCCCCTGATGTGATGTGTTAAGAAATACAAAGATACAGTAGTGAAGGTGTGCAGACTGGAGCTGCAGTCGGTGGGAGCTGTAGAGTGAAAAGGTGCCGGACCACTCTGGGTCTGTCTGCGTTCTCAGTGAAGGCCTCACATCTGTGGAACTCTTTGCCACTGGAGTTAAAGTCACAGTCGGACATTAAACTTTTCTCCACAAAACTGAAAAAGGGGCTGAAGGAAAATCAGAAGTGTGGGCACTAGAACTGGATGTAGTATGGACAAATGGGGCCAATTATTTTCAATGTGTTTTTATTTTTGTACTTGTCTTAATCCTTTTGTATGTGTTTTACACTTTTTTCATCTTTAAAAAAAAGCCTAACCAGGGACAGGGGTCGCATATTAGCCTGTGGCTATAAGTCTTATGTACTTTGACATCGGTTACCTATGGGTAGCAATGTTTCATTGTACTGTCCTTGTCAAATAAATACATGAATGAATGGCCCTGTGATGCCACCCATACAACACCACCTCTCCACCCCCCGCGCAAACCCGAGAGGGACAAGCGGTAGGAATTGGATGGATGGATGGATGGATGGGATGGTTTGTTACCTAATCAAATAATCTCAGGGACAAAAATATCACACATGACCGAGACAGCATTTTCTTGCATTATGCAATTTATTTTTGTCATTGGTGGTTTTGTGCGTGCACAAGCGTGTAGGTGTGTGTGTGTCTTTGTGTTAGTTGTGCATATTTTGAAAATCCTTAGCACTACATTTAAAAAAACTTGTTGATGTATGTTATCTTCGACCCAACTCTATTGTTTGAGTCACACGTTAAGAGTGTTACTAAAACGGCCTTCTTTTATCTCTGTAATATTGCTAAAATTCATTCCATTTTGTCCACTCGCGATGCTGAGATCATTATTCAAGCTCTCATCTCGATTACTGTAACGTATTATTTTGGGGTCTCCCTATGTCTAGCATTAAAAGATTACAGTGGGTACAAAATGCGGATGCTAGACTTTTGACAATAACAAGAAAGCCTGATCATATTACGCCTATACTGGCTCACCTGCACTGGCTTCCTGTGCACTTAAAGGCCTACTGAAACCCACTACTACCGACCACGCAGTCTGATAGTTTATATATCAATGATGAAATCTTAACATTGCAACACATGCCAATACGGCCGGGTTAGCTTACTAAAGTGCAATTTAAAATTTTGCGCGAAATATCCTGCTGAAAACGTCTCGGTATGATGACGTCAGCGCGTGACATCACGGATTGTGGAGGACATTTTGGGACAGCATGGTGGCCAGCTATTAAGTCGTCTGTTTTCATCGCAAAATTCCACAGTATTCTGGACATCTGTGTTGGTGAATCTTTTGCAATTTGTTCAATGAACAATGGAGACAGCAAAGAAGAAAGCTGTAGGTGGGAAGCGGTGTATTGCGGCAGGTGTTGTGCTGGATAACGCACCCCCGCCATAGAATGCACACCTTGACTGGTGTGTCGGATAACACAGCCGGTGTTTCATTGTTTACATTCCCGGAAGATGACAGTCAAGCTTTACCATTGGCCTGTGGAGAACTGGGACAACAGAGACTCTTACCAAGAGGACTTTGAGTTGGATACGCAGACACGGTACCGTGAGTATGCATACAGCTGCGGCTTCCAAACATTTGATAGCTTGCCCGTACGTGCGTGCCGCTATGTGCATGTCACGTACGTAACTTTGGGGACTTTGGGGAAATATATGTGCTGTATGAACTTTGGGGAGGTGAACAGTACTTTGGGCTGTGGGATTGAGTGTGTTGTGCAGGCATAGGTGGATTAATGAACGGGCCTACCGGGCCCAGGCCCAGGGGGCCAGGCCAACTTGGCCCCGCGGCCGCGACGCATGCAAAACTACTTTTGCAAAACTACTTTTGCAAAAATAATAATCTTAGGCCCCAAGGGGCCAGGCCAACTTGGCCCCGCGGCCATGATCCATAGAGGGTCAGAGGCCCCAAGGGTCCAGGTCAACTTGGCCCGCGGCCGCGACCCACAGAGGGCCAGAGGCCCCAAGGGGCCAGGCCAACATGGCCCCGCGGCCACGACCCACAGAGGGTCATAGGCCCCAAAGGGCCAGGCCAACTTGGCCCCGCGGCTGCGACCCACAGAAGGCCAGAGGCCCCAAGGGGCCAGGTCAACTTGGCCCCGCGGCCACGATCCATAGAGGGTAAGAGGCCCCAACGGGCCAGGTCAACTTGGCCCCGCGGCCGCGACCCACAGAGGGCCTGAGGCCCCAAGGGGTCAGGCCAACTTGGCCCCGCGGCCACGATCCATAGAGGGCCAGAGGCCCCGAGGGGTCATGCCAACTTGGCCCCGATCCATAGAGGGTCAGAGGCCCCAAGGGGCCAGGCCAACTTGGCCCCGCGGCCACGATCCACAGAGGGCCAGAGGCTCTCAATCATTATTATCAAAGCTAATTCTCAAATTGGATCACACAACCTCACTCACATATTCTTTATCAATTATTAAAGGTTGTTTCTGAATTTTGATCACAGAACTTAATGCAAATATTCTTGATTGATTGGCAAAGCTCATTCTCAAATTTTGATTACACAACCTTACTCTGACAAATTATCATTATCAAAAAGCTCTATCTCGAATTTGGATCACAGAATCTCACTCAAGTATTCTTAGCTGTGCCCCTCCCCCATCGAGTCTTTCATAAACCGGTCTGTTCTTTTAGAATCTCCTCATTTGGTACTTTGAACTCGTGAGTGACTGCTCAAAATTTGGTTTCCTTTCCCTCAGTTCAGACTCAGAGATAATTTGAAATCATTCCACAAGAAGTTTAACGCGCACACACACACGACACACACACACTTGAGTTGAGCATTACTTGGAAATTCTTATATTTTCCATTTTGCTGTTATTATCAGCATCTTCCCATTTTGTCCTTTTCTTTCAAAAAAGTTTACAGTCTGACATTTGTCACTGCTGTCAGTTAATAACTTTTTGGTCTTTGACCCATTTTGTCATTTTCTCGATTCGATCGTCACTGACCACTCTCTCCTGTCTGGCAGACATCGTTGCTGCCATCATAGCCAGCAAGCTGCCTGCAGATAGCAACATTTTGGTGTCCTTTGTGAAAATATTTAGAAAGTAGACAAAAGTACACAAAGTTGTACAACTATTATCTTTATGATCTTTTTTTTTGTTTGTTTGTTTCTCTGTTACTGTGTGTGGCCAATTAAGCGACTTTTGGCCATACCTGGCTGGTGACATTTAGCGACTTTCTGGTTGTTGTTAAAATTAATAATAGCAACAGTTCTCTTCATCTTAATGCAATTTATTGTGTCTGTCTCTCCACATTTTGCCATTAGGTACTTTGAGCTCTTGTTGGTCAGTCACTCTAAGGTACATTGTTGCTGCCATCATAGCTAGCAAGCTGCCTGCAGATAGCGACATTTTGGTGTCCATTGAGAAATATTAAGAAAGAAGACAAAAGTACAAGACATTGTACGATTACTATCTTTTTAAAAATTATTTGTTTCACTGTCAGTGTGATTGAGCGACTTTACCGCTAGATTTCGCGTCTTTTGGCCATACCTGGCTAGCGACTGAAAACATAATTTAGCGACTTTTTGGTTGTGAAGATAAGTGGTAAAAGCAGATCTGCCTGTTGGTCTTCCCACATTTTGCCATTTGGTACTTTGCACTCTTGTTGGTCACTCCAAGGCATTTGTCCCTGCCTTCAGCTAGTCACTTGGCTCTTTTGGAATTTATTTCACTGTAATTGGCTCTCTCTTTCTCCTCAGTACAAATCAGTCTGTTCCCTTGCCATTCATCACTGACCACTCCGCTCTCCTGTCTGTCAGACATTGTTGCTGCATGCAGATAGTTTGGGGTCCTTAGTGAAAATATCAGAAGAGAAAAGTACACAATTATCTTAATCATCTTTTTTTATTCACTGTCAGTCCTTCAGTGAGTCCCAGTGTGTTGGCGATTAAGCAACGTTGGCATTCGATTTAGAGACTTTTGGCCATACATGACTGGCGACTCAAAACGTCATCTAGTGACTTTCGCTGTCTGAGTTTAGCATTGATTGGAAATCTGTTATCAGTTCTTATAGAAATCAGCTGATTTCTGATTTTGACTGTTAATGCTAGATTGCTAGTTTTGAAAATTGCATCACTCACACACACACACACACACACACACACACACACACACACACACACACACATAGTTGGTTAAGCTGTTGTGATAGGCAAAGAGCCAATGTGCACAGAAGGAAGGGAAATATGGATCATAAACGTCTAAGTGGAGGAGCTAGAAAAAAAATTCAGCAAGAAAAGAAAAAAAAGGAATCAGTTTTACTTGAGAGTGTTCCAAATATCTCCAGCTTCTTCAGTACAAAGACATCTGCTGAAAGCAATTCTATAAATGCTACTGCAAATTCAGCTAAGGTTAGCAATGCACCTGAGCTAGCATGTAGCTCCCAAGATCCTGAGACCACTACAAGTGTACGCACTGAACCAAATGCTTCGGATGCTAATGATTCAACCAACTCAGCAGTAGCCAGTTGCTCGGATGAATGTGAGGTCACTGCACCTCTGGACAGCATAGAAAATGAGTTGAATCTTTCTTCAACACCATCTACAGTGACAACTCTACCTAGTGATCCCGCTAAATGGGCTGATACCCTCACTGAGTCAATGAAGGAAGTTCTTATTCAAAGAGGTGCAAAATAATTTCACAACCGTCACAGCCATTATCCAGCTTCTGTGAGGAACAGTGGGCTAGGAGGCAAAACCCGATGCCTAAACAATGAACATTTTACTTCACACCTGCCCAATGGACAACGAGTACAAGGAGAGTGGATGATGTACTCTCCCTCTACTGGTAATGTTTACTGCTTTGCATGCAAACTGTTTTCCCCAAAAACGCATTCTTTTGTGACAGGCTATTGTGATTAGAAACACTCAGAAAGATTTGGTGAACATGAGCGAAGTGCTGAGCACATAACCTGCATGCAAGCAGTCTTGAACCGCGCCACAGGTGCCACAGTTGATGCAGACCTGTTCAAACAGTTTCAGGCAGAGAGCAGCTATTGGAGGCAGGTGTTACAAAGAGTTGTTGCAGTCATTAAATTCCTTGCAGAAAGGGGCCTTGCATTTAGGGGTAAAAATGAATCGTTAGGGTCTCCTCTCAATGGGAACTACCTTGGTATTCTGGAGGTCCTGGCTGAATTTGATCCCTTTCTAAAGGATCACATCAGAAAGTTTGGGCAGATGGGTCGAGGTAATACCTCATATCTATCCTCCACCATTTGTGAGGAATTCATTGAATTGATGGGTGCAAAAACTAAACAGGCTATAGCAGATGAACTGCAAGCAAGCAAATACTACTCTATCATTGTGGATTCAACCCCAGATTTATCTCATGTGGACCAATTGACATTCATATTCCGTTTTGTTAGCAAAGAGGGCAGTGTTGTTGAACGCTTTGTGGGTTTTGAGCCCATTACTAGCCATACAGGTGAAAGTTTGGTTAACTGTGTCATGTCTGTGTTGGAAAATCTAGCGTTAGAGCTGTCAAATTGCAGGGGGCAGGCTTATGATAATGCCAGCAACATGTCAGGGAGGTATAATGGGTTGCAGGCTCACTTAAAGAAAAGCAACCCATTAATACACTATATTCCATGTGCAGCTCACTCTTTGAATTTGGTGGGAGTCAACAGCATTGACAGATGTGGAAATGAAGTCTCTAAGTATTTTGACTTGATTCAGTCTATTTACAACTTCACAACTGCATCCACACACCGATGGGACAGGGTATTTGGCAATTCCAACATAGATCTCACACTTAAAGCTTTATCCAACACGCGTTGGAGTTGCCGTGCAGAATCTACCAAAGCACTGTGGCAGAACTACAGTAAAATAAGAGCAGCACTACAGGGTATTTCCACTGATGACACAGAGAAACGAGACACACAAACTGAAGCTGACAGTCTAGTGCGGAAGCTGGATTCACTTGAGATGGCCTTCATGGCAGGCTTTTGGGACACTGTTCTGTCCAGATTTCAGGGCACAAGTCTGCAACTTCAAAAAGCAGACATGGACCTTGGTACAGCAGTTAGATTGCTGGAATCTCTGCGCACCAAAGAGATGTATTTGATCATTTTGAGCAGAAAGCCTTAAACATGTTGGGTGGCACCCCATCTTACAGGGCTGAACGGACGAAGAAACGTAAAAAGTTTGCTGATGAATCAGCATCCCCAGATGTTGTGCTTGAGGGAAGGCAACTGTTTCAAATAGAGACATTTATTGCCTCTATTGATCAACTGAGTTCAAGCCTTAATCACCGTCTGGAGGCCTACAAACATCTGAACAATTTGTTCAGTGTCCTTTTCTCTTTGGATACAGAGTCCAATGCTTCAGTCCTTCACAAGGCCAAGATTCTCACTGAATCATACTCATCTGACCTCAATGAAAGTCTTGGACTTATACAGTTCAAATCTTTTATACAGCTCAACAACACTGATGAGGAGAGGACCCCTTCAGGACTGCTCAAAACAATAATACATTTTGGACTACAGCCTACGTTTCCTAATACATACATTGCACTACAGATTTTTCTCACTCTACCGGTCAGTAACTGTGAGGGAGAACGCTCATTCTCTCTTTTGTCAAGAGTCAAAAATGAGCTGCGCACAAGAATGACTCAGAAAAGATTAAATGTGTTATCTCTAATGGCAATTGAGAGTGAGCTGACAAGAGAGTTGGACTTCAATGATGTGGTGGATGATTTTGCGAAATTGAAAGCACGAAAGAAACCCCTTGCTTAAAGGTGCACTGTGTAAGATTTTTAGGTTGTTATTTCCAGAATTCACCCATTCACTAATGTTAGGCTACCTGTTTTCATGAATACTTACCACCACCATAAAATTCTAAGTATCCATTATGACTGGGAGAATTGCACTTTCGCCATTTCTGGGAACTGTCTGTCACCTGGATTCTGAAGATAGGATTGACTTTAGGCAGAAGCTTGGTGCTTTCTCTGGCAAACTGAACCTCAAGCTTCATTCTCTGCAGCTTTGCATTCTTGTTCAGACTTTCATCGACAAGGAACTTTTCAACTTCCCCACTATCGTGAAGGGGCCACCAAAAGATTTCAGTGTGTCCAGCATGTCTAGTCTCTTCTTCTCCTGTCATTGAGCCATCTCTTGTTTCTCGTCAGCCCAACTCTCGAATTTTGCCTTCATGAGTTTACTCCAGTTGAGTTCAACCTCTCTTTTTGCTTGTGCTGCTGCCTTGAAACCTCTGAAGCTCCTGGCTCTTCTGTAAAATTATTGACCTATTGACTGCGTTCAGTGTGCCCAACTTCTTCAGTCTGTAGTCCACCTTGCCACATTGTCTCTCCATCCCAATGTTGTGCACAGGGGTGCCATCAATGTTACTAGCCTGTTCACTGACAGGGTCCATTGGGAAGGTCTCCTCATCCATCCCATAGTCCATCCTCTGCCTGGCCAGGACAGTCTTCAGATGGGGCAGCATGAGATCTGTCAGCTGCTTCACTTCATCCAAGTATTCGGCAGCCACGTCTGACACTGAGTTCAGGACATGTCCAGTGCCTGTCCAGCCACTATAGCATTCTTGCTGTCTACATCCAGATCCACCATGAAACTCTGTAGCACTTGCTCCATCTTCATATCGGCCTCCGCCAACCGCATCACTTTATTCATGAAACTGCTGAAGCCCAGTGTAGTGTGGGTGCCACAAAAGATCTGCCCTGCTGGTTTTTCCAAGTTGTTCATCTCTGCCAACAGCTTTGAAAAGCCTTTGTTGTGCTCTGTGCTGTCAGTCATATGTGCATCTACAAGTTTATAAACATCCTCCACATTGACTCCTCTGACCGACGCCAGTATTTCGAACCCCATATCCACTTGCATTTCTATGTCCTCAGTGGTCTCTCGGTGAATGGGTAAGACAGGCAGAGGAAATGGGCTATCTTGACCTGCATGCAGCCCTTGTACCATGAACTGGCCTACACCTTTCTTTGTGGTGCTCTCCGATGCATGTGTTATCATTTTACCTTTCTCCTTCTCCTCCTCAAGCTTTCCCACAAAATAGATACAGACTTTGAGCCTCAATTTGCTGCACAGCTGCCGTTATGCCAAAGTGTTTTCCTAAGATATTATTTTATTTTTAATGATAGAAGGGAGGAAAAGGGGGCAAAAATCATGTCCAATATAGTTTTTTGGGTGGGGTGGGGGGTTTATTTCATGATGGGTACCAACTTCCAATACATAATATCTCTCAAATGACCCAATGCACCATCACTGAAGTGGGCGTAATCATTTTCCAAAATGTTTATTTTTAGGCCATTTATCCCCTCCCCCTACCTGTGTCTGTGTGAAACCTGTGCTTGTCTGTGTGGTATACCTAATAGTGTGTGTGCAGTATGTGCACTCTTCTGTACAGTACAGTGTGCATGTCTGTTCACAGTATACAGTATTTCTTGCATAGTGCGTGCGTGTGTGTGCGCGTGCACGGGGTTGAGGGGCCAAGACCATGTCAGGCCCAGGGGGCCAAAATTTCTTAATCCGCCCCTGTGTGCAGGTGTTTGAGTTGTATTGGCGGGTTATATGGACGGGAGGGGGGATTAATTGATTGATTTTGGAGGTGTTTGTTATGCAGGATTAATTTGTGGCATATTAAATATAAGCCTGGTTGTGTTGTAGCTAATAGAGTATATACAGTATATGTCTTGTGTTTATTTACTGTTTTAGTCATTCCCAGCTGAATATCAGGTCCCACCCGCCTCTCACAGCATCTTCCCTATCTGAATCGCTCCCACAGCCCTCTAGTCCTTCACTCTCACTTTCCTCATCCACGAATCTTTCATCCTCGCTCAAATTAATGGGGAAATCGTCGCTTTCTCGGTCCGAATCGCTCTCGCTGCTGGTGGCCATGATTGTAAACAATGTGCGGATGTGAGGAGCTCCACAACCTGTGACGTCACGCTACTCGTCTGCTACTTCCGGTACAGGCAAGGCTTTTTTATCAGCGACCAAAAGTTGCGAACTTTATCGTCGATGTTCTCTACTAAATCCTTTCAGCAAAAATATGTCAATATCGCGAAATGATCAAGTATGACACATAGAATGGACCTGCTATCCCCGATTAAATAAGACAATCGCATTTCAGTAGGCCTTTAAGATGTGACTTTAAGGTTTTACTACTTACGTATAAAATACTACACGGTCTAGCTCCATCCTATCTTGCTGATTGTATTGTACCATATGTCCCGGCAAGAAATCTGCGTTCAAAGAACTACGGCTTATTAGTGATTCCCAGAGCCCCAAAAAAGTCTGCGGGCTATAGAGCGTTTTCTATTCGGGCTCCAGTACTCTGGAATGCCCTCCCGGTAACAGTTAGAGATGCTACCTCAGTAGAAGCATTTAAGTCCCAACTTAAAACTCATTTGTATACTCTAGCCTTTAAATAGACCCCCTTGTAGACCAGTTGATCTGCCGTTTCTTTTCTGCTCTGCCCCCCTCTCCTTCGGAGGTGGGCGGCATATCGCCTTTTTATGCCAATTATTGGGCATTTCTAGTCATAATGACCCTGAGTTGTGGTTGTTCGAAGAGACATTAAGAATTATTCCTGCAGGTGAAATGGATGATGCTCCAGCTACATTCAGTCACGGTTTGATGATTGATATATTTGAATAGCACTTTGACCAGAGGTCTAGGAAAGAAAAGATACTTACTAGAAAAGAAGACATACCTAAAATGCCAGCAAATAGAAGCTACTGATGACAGAAATATCCTCATTCAAGGATGCAGAAGAGTGTGCTCAGAGATAAGTCAGTGGGAACGTTTGACGAGCACTTGCTATCAACAGCGCAGGTGGTATCTTACCTCATCCATAATTTATATGCCTTATATAGTGTACACGTGTATGAATATTTCATGCTGATACTGTATGTGTGGCAATGTTCCTTCTCTCCCCTTTATCACAACATATGATTGCTTTGAGGCGAAAGGCACAGTGGATCCTCAAATGTGTCGGAAAAGAACAATCTCAACTCAGGAAAGATGTTGAGAAGAAACAAGTGATTTTTACTCGATCACAGTTGTTGTCATCCAGTTTCCCTGAGTGTTCAAATTCAAGGGCGCCAGAGGGTGGAGGAAAAATATGCCACCAAAGAGGTCAAACACTTGTGAGAGTCAGAACCAGCTTGATTTTACTTTGCACATTCTGCTTGTTCTTTGTCTTTATGTGGCTCTTCTGTTGTTGTTGCAATACCTATAGCAAAAAAAGTGCTGACACGATAATAGAGATTGTAATAAGGTACATAATAATGATCGATATCATGGTCTCAATGAACTTTCAAGTTTACAGTTAGTAAAACATTCTATATGTTATATACATATAATAGTTATGTCTTGCTTTACACACATTAATTTTTGTCTGTTACCTTTGTTTTGACTAAAGAAGCAATGAATGTGTGTAATAGCCTAATATATTAATGCTTTTTTAAAGAAGTAATTGAGATTGTACAGAACTAATGTGTCAGTGCTGTGATTGACTAGTCACAAGTGAACTGTGTGTGTGTGTGTGTGTGTGTGTGTGTGTGTGTGTGTGTGTGTGTGTGTGTGTGTGTGTGTGTGTGTGTGTGTGTGTGTGTGTGTGTGTTCTTGTATTTCTACCCTTCTTGAGACATCAACAAGTTAGGACCGAAAAACCATTGCATATATTAGAGAATGCCTCATTTGCATCCCTGGTGGTGAAATCCATCAAAACTTGGGGGGGTCCCAAAAGGCAATTTTTCAAATTGACTGTGGGTCGGTTTTAAAAGTGCTCCCCCTCTGGTCAACATATGTAATAACAAGTGTGTGTAAGAAATTGAAATGCGTCCCCTTTGGCCAAAATGTATTTAAAAAAATAAATAAATATGTATATAGAGACATACTGTACTAAAAAAAACAATTACAAACAAAAAAAATTCCCCAAAAAAATAATTAATTAAAAGCTTACCTTTTTTATATTTGCATAGTATGTATATACTATAAACAGTGTTGGGTTAGTTACTGAAAACCAGTTACTAGTTCCTTTATTTCAAAAGTAACTCAGTTACTAACTCAGTTACTTACACCAAAAAGTAATGCGTTACTGTGAAAAGTAACTATTTAGTTACTTCTTTTTTCTTTTTTTTTCTTAAGGCTCTCATTAATGCCCTTTTAGCCTTCATTTCAGTACTGTTATTGCACTGGAGAATAATACAATCTGTTGATCAACTTGACATGCATTTGCATCACTGAACTCTGCTAAGCAATGTGGTCTACATACAACACACAAAGACAAAGATATGTTTCAAAGGGCCAATTTATTTTGGGCCAGAACAAATTCACAAAACTATTTTAAATAGCTGCAACATAACATACATAAGTAACAAACCGCATAATAACAACATGTCACAACATAGCTGTAAACCTGGCTTCACCCAAGGAAGGCACACATGACATGATTATATGTCATGTCACTATATACAGCACACATACTGCTATAAACGCGCCTAACCAGGCGTTTTTTTCTCTCAAGGAATTGTGAAATAAAATCATGTCTTCAGGAGATCAACACTGTACTGAAGCCCAGAACACTCTACGCATTTCCCCAGTTTTAGTTTAGAGATAAGGAAGGATTGGCCTGGTCCACTAGCATCCCTCTTTATGTTTGTGAATTTTATAGTCTATACATTTAGAGTGATGTGATAATCAAACACTCTAGAAGTCTAGAATGAAAGAGTAGATAAGAGAATTGACAGAGTGTGTGTACCTTCAGTGATGAATGATGAGCAGAGGCAGAGTTTGGAGTGTCTTCTTTAGCTTGCTTTCCATGTTTATGTACTCACTGTCCAGGTACTTGGAACATGTTCTCCGTGTCATTTGCTGTTCGATGCCCGATATCATGCTAATTAGCTGCCTGAAAGCGGGTGACTCCACTGTAGAAATAGCCTGCATGTCTTCTAGCACATACGCTGCAATAGCTCTATCAATGTTGTCCTGGCTAGCAGTCCCTTCGTTAAAATCCTTAGGTGGTGGTGGAGGTGGAGGTGAAGTGGCATCGGAGTCTGTGTCTCTCTTTACTAGCTTCGTTGAAGCATGTTGCTTTTGTAGGTGTTTCAGCAGATTTGAATTGCTGTTTTGGGCAGTAGATAGGATCTTTGATCCAAGACACAACTTACATTTAACTCAAATGTTCTTTTCTTTGTGCTCAACAAAAGAAAAGTAGTGAGAATATCTCCATGTTAAGAAACTCGGCTTCGGCTCCGCCATGATGTCTTGTTAGTAAACACAGACACGCCCCCCACCCCACACACACGCGCCTCTTCTCTTCCTTGTGACACAGGAAGAATCAGAAGGACGACACCTCAGCTCTTCAATAAAACACATTCAGATCTTCTCAGTTTCTAGCCAATACTATATCAAAAATAACGTAAAAGAACGCAGTAACGCATCATGTAGTAACGGTAACTGAGTTACTGAATATAAAAAATAACGCGTTAGACTACTAGTTACCGCCGAAAATAACGGCGTTACAGTAGCACGTTACTTTGTAACGCGTTAGTTCCAACACTGACTATTAATGTTGTAAATACAAATCTTTTTATATCTATAAAGGGTGGTATTAAAGAGGTAGGCATTAATACAATAATTTTAGTGTGTGTGTGTGTGTGTGTGTGTGTGTGTGTGTGTGTGTGTGTTCTTGTATTTCTACCCTTCTTGAGACATCAACAAGGAAAAGTACCTTCCATATGAGGACCAGTGAACAAGGTAGGACCGAAATCATGGTCCCAATACAGAAAACCATTGCATCTAATAGAGAATGTCTCATTTGCACCCCTGGTGGTGAAATATATAAAAATTAAGGTGGTCCCAAAAAGGAGGGATTTTTCAAATTGAATGTGTGTCGGTTTTAAAAGTGCTCCCCCTGTGGTCAAAATATGTAATAAAAAGTGTGTGTAAGAAATTGAAATGTGCCCCCTTTGACCAAAATTAATACACAAAAATTCATAAATATGTATGTAGATACATACTGTAATAACTTGAAATAAATAATGAATATTAAAAACCAATTACAAACAAAAAATTCCAAACAAAATAAAAATGAACTCAAAGCAATCTTTTTCTCACAATGTGTCGACTTTTTTCTTATAAAATTGGGAACAATTTCCAACTTTTATCATAACATTGTACACATGTTAAATTTTTCTTGTAAAATATGGACTTGCATTGAGTAAAATTACGACTTTTATTATAATACTGCCAAAATTCTAAGTTTTTCTTGTGAAACTGTGACCTTTTTCTTGTGAAATTCCAACTAATTTTTCACTACAAGCTTTTTTATATTTGCATAGTATGTAGCTGAGATAGGCCCCAGCGCCCTCCGCGACCCCAAATAATAGCGGTATAAAATGGATGGATGGATGGATGTATATATTATTAATATTGTAAATACAAATCTGTATATATCTAGAAAGGCTGGTTCTAAAAAGGTAGGCATTTTTCGGAGGTCTCAAGAAAGCAACAAATACAAAAATGTGTGTGTGTGTGTGATGATAAATGGTTGTACTTGTATAGCGCTTTTCTACCTTCAAGGTACTCAAAGCGCTTTGACACTACTTCCACATTTACCCATTCACACACTGATGGAGGGAGCTGCTATGCAAGGCGCTAACCAGCACCCATCAGGAGCAAGGGTGAAGTGTCTTGCTCAGGACACAACGGACATGACGAGGTTGGTACTAGGTGGGGATTGAACCAGGGACCCTCGGGTCGCGTACGGCCATTCTCCCACTGCGCCACGCCGTCCCTGTAGATCGATAGGTCTTTATTCATTCCACTGTGGGATATACAGTATCTATGAGTGATATAGAAAAAGATGGATGATTGGTTACTATAGCTACACAAACTGATTTTAATTAGTTTTTATGCAGCATTTTTCTTTTCACTCACATTCACTGACCAAGTATGAATAATTCAGCAATTGCGTGAAATTAGCATAAGAAACCCTATTGAGGTGCAGAGGACTCTTCAGTGGCCCTGTAACCAACCTTCTAATGTAACTTTTGTCTTGTGGATGCTCCAACTTTGGCAAAAAGCCACATGTGGATGATTCATAGAACACTTCATTAGGGACACATTTTGAGTTGGCTGTTCTACAAACTAATCAACCAATTCCTTATGGAGTGTACCGTAGCTGTGACACGGAAAACAGTTGTTGATCGTCACAATAATCGTGCATTAACCAGTGGCGTGTGGTGACCTTCACCATGGGTGAAGCATTGATGCCTTGGAGTTATTTTTGCATGTT